>NW_012267362.1:4561073-4565184 GCF_000151885.1 Dipodomys ordii | reverse complement strand
TTTTTTTTTGCTGGTCCTCAGTCTCTGTCCCTGATCCTCTCTTTGTTCAAAGCTAGTGCTCTACCACTTGAGCCACAGCACAACTTCCAGCATTATCTGAGTAGTTTTCTGGAGATAGCTGTCTCAAGGACTTTTCTACCTGGGCTGGCTTTGAACCTTGATCCTCAGATCTCAGCCTGCTGAGCAGCTAGGATTACAGGCTTGAGCCACCAATGCCTGGCTACAAATCTAGTCTTGGCCCATAGCAGCTCCCCTTTTTTGGGAAGTGAGGTATGCAAAGTCCAGATGAGTACCCCAAGGTTACACACTTCATTTGTGGCACAGGCTTAAATACTAAGTTTTCTAATTACTAGTTGAGTAGGTGTTTTTTTCTCCACATTTAGCTGCTTCTCAGATATTCATTTACTTACATATTGATTCTCTTTCTATCAAAAGGAATAGGTGATTTGTGAAGGGAAAGAAGTTAAGAAATCAATTTCCAATTACATTAGTCATTAATGATATCAAATATAATGACCTTTCAAATCACTAGTCTCTATCATGGAAGCACTACAAAGTCACATTCCACTGTGATGCAAAGCTTATTTTCTATTAAAGGAATGAATGTCCATTTAATAATCTCTATATTATGCTAGCTTGTACTTCTATCTATAGTGTCCTAATAATTATAATTTTAGAATTTAGTCTATGGTATTATTATTATATTTTTTTCCTATCTATGGTTGATTTTGATTAGAATGTTAAGCACCTATGACCTCCAAATCTACTATTCTGAACATTTAAATGTTATAATTTATTTTACTAAGTATGCTAATGCATAAATCATGATATCATTGTAGGTTAATATGAGCCTTCCATAATGATTGTTCCCAAGTAACTTTCAAGTCATTCAATTACATGACTGGTTTTTGAAAACTGAAAATCTTATTGATCTGTTTTTGTTTCACATAGCTCATCATGAGAAATTTTGCAGAAGTCACTAAAATATATAAATGATATTTATACATCTACTGAAATGATGAGTGTGCCAATAGAAGTACAACACATGATTCAAACAATAAGTAACGTTTTAGAGATCCATTCAGTGTGCAGACTATCCTGGCTTTAAAAATCCAAAAGTCAAACTGAAACAAAAGCAAATCCAATAGGTCACTTATGCCAGCAAGCAAGTCACCACTTGCTGCTCTGCCTGAACAATTCACTTGTCAGGACTGGTTACCCCTCAAGTTCTACAGGCCATTCTTCTAAAGACTTAACAAAGGGTCAGGGAAAGAAAATGTGAGAATACTACCTCTCACACTTTGCTTATAGAAATCTAGATTTAGAGCCGTTTACAAACTCCAGCAGCAAGAGTGTTTGCTAACCTGGGTGGTCAGGAGGCTGAGATTTGAGTCGTTGGCAGTTTAATGTCAGTCCAAGTTTGCCACTCATCATCTCAATAGAAATATTGGGACAGGATGGTGTGCTTCTTTCATCTCCCCATTATAGGACGCATAAAATAGATGGATCATACTCTAGACATATGCCTATGCAAAGATCGAGACCCCATCTCAAATGTAAGCACTGCCAGAAAAGTGAAAAGTTGTCTTACTAGCCGAACACATGTCTAACAAGTATTTGTCTTAGTTCAAATCCTAGCATTGCTTTAAAAATATCATAAATATCATAGCAGATATAATATATAGCAAAAGTGATATTAACCCCCCCAAAATCATAGAAGAGATTTATAAACTACTTAATACATCTTAGCTTTTATTTAAAATGTTAAAATTGGGCTTGGAGTGTAGCTTAGTAGTAGAGTGCTTGCCTAGCATGCATGAATTCCTGGGTTTGATTCCTCAGTACGACACAAACAGAAAATCCCAGAAGTGGTACTGTGGTTCAAGTGATAGAGTGCTAGCCTGAAGTAAAAGAAGCAGACAGTGCCCAGACCCTGAGTTCAAGCACCAGGACTGACAAAAGAAAAAGAAAACGAAATAACATTTTATAAAGTCAGTGTTAGCAAGATGGTTTATAGGAAATGAGATTGGGAGAAGATTTCACATCATCATGTTTTCTCTTAGCTATGTACTGTTACGAGAATAAACATTTGGTCTCTTTGTACTGAGGCATTGCTATAGACTCAGCTACTCAGGAGACTGAGGCAAGGATTTCTTGAGCCCAATAACTGAAACTCAGCCTATGCTACATAGTGAAGCTCCATCTTGAAAAATGACTGTATTTATGAACTAATGAGACAAGTATTCTAGTACTTCAGACAAGCATACAGCTTTGTTTTAGTTGTAGCCATTTTTTCAGAGAAATGTCTCAGTTATTTTTTTTTCTAATCTAGCCTCGCCCTGAAGCTCCTATGCTCATTCATAGCTGTGATCACAGGATTGAGCAGTCATGACCAGTGTTTTCATTAAGATGGATGCCTCTCTAATTTTTTGGCCAGGCTGATCTTCATCCACATTTTTTCTTACTTCCACCAGTCAAGTACCTGGTATTACAGATGTGAGCAGTATGCCTAATTTGATGATTTATATCTTATTGTTTGTCTACATGTTAAAATTAGGAGTGTAGAAATAAAGGTGTTATTAAATTAGCATTTTAATCTAGAACAAATCATATTAAGTGAGGTAATCTCAAATAAACAAATGGCTCATGTTTTCTCTCATATGCAGAAGCTAGATCTAAAATACACCAGGTCATGATAAATTATAGAGGACTCTAGGCAGTCATACACATAGCAACATCAAAGGAAGATACTCTTAGGTGAGAAACACAAAAGCAAAATGCCTATGTGCACCTGATCAGATAAAATAATATTTATCAAAATCAACTCCAAAAATGTTAATGAGTTTTTTTATTTCTTTGTTTTTTGTTTTGATTTGGTCTTTTATGTTCATGTATCTGTCTGTGCATTGGTAAGGGGGTGCAAAGAAATGGAAGGACATATGAACAAATGCAGCAGTGGTACTCACTAGACACTATGTGGAAAATGTGGGGATAGGGGAAGGGAGAGAAAAACAGGGAGAGAGTGAAGGAAAAGGTGACATTGTCAAGAAAGAAATGTACTTTTTAACTTGACTTATGTAACATTAACCCCTCTGTACATCACGTTTATCACAAATTTAAAAAAAAACTAATTTTAAGTTCATGATCAAAAAGTTAAAATCTATTAGAAATATCATTAAAGAACTTAAAGATCTAGACAGAACTTGCTTCTAAAATAATGTTAAAACTAATCATGTAGAATTCAAAATAGTTTTCATCTCAGTTAAAATTATGCTTGTACCTGTTAGTATTGTATCAAAAGATTAGCAGATAATGCTCTTACTGTTTTGAGTGACCTTTGACAAGAATCCACATGCTTTAACTCAGAGTGATATTCTTTTTTTTATATTTTATTTTATTTATTTATTTTGTGAACATAGTGTACAGAGAGGTTACAATTACATGGGTAGGATAATGCGTACATTTCTTATCAAGCATTGCAGGCTCATCCTTTGTTTACACTTCACATCACTTCCCAGCTTCCCACCCACACCCCCAATGACACACCTCCCCCCCTCACCCCCCCCACCAAAGTTGTAAAGCTCATTTTCGACATGCCAACTTGTACTACTCATTGTTGCAACAGGTCCACCTGTATCCTTAAACGACTTGTTTTTTCCAATCTCCTCCACAAGTTATACTGACATCAAATATAGTGAAAGCAGGGGTTATACTGTGGGGGAGGGACATACAAAGCAAAAAAGAAATAATATTATAAATGCTTTAGAAACACATGCATTAAAGAAAAAAACATTAAAATACATATCTAAGGGTTCATTTTCCTAGCATCACATTATCTGACCTTTTCCGCTTGACTCATACATATACTAGATATTGCAAATGAGGGAAACCATGGGACCTATGTTTTTGGGGCCTGGCTTACTTCACTTAATATAATTTTTTGCAAGCCTTTCCATTTCCTAACAAATGGGGCAATTTCCTTCTTTCTGATGGAGGCATAGAATTCTATTGTATATATATACCACATTTTCTTGATCCATTCAGCTACTGAGGGGTATCTGGGTTGGTTCCATATCTTAGCTATGGTAATTAATGCTGCAATAAACATAGT
>NW_012267362.1:4547180-4558343 GCF_000151885.1 Dipodomys ordii | reverse complement strand
TCTATAATATCTAGGCTGTCTTCAATCCCTGAGATTCGATCTTCTGCATGGTCTAACCTGCTGTTAAGACTTTCTACTTTGTTTTTTATCTATTTTCCTTCTAATTGGTCAGCTTTGATGGCTTCAAATTCTTTGTTGAAACTTTGTTTTAGATCTTGTATGAACTTCTTTACTTCCTTATTTTGGTGTTCAGTGTTTATTCTCAAATCACTTAGTTGATTGGTTATGGTTTCCTTGCACTCCCATTCCTTCTGTTGGGTTCCATTCAGCATTCCCTTTGTGGTCTCCCTGACTTCCTTCAACTCTTTGTTAATGGATTGCATGAACGCCTTTAGTGATCTTTGTGTATTCTCTACCTGGTCTCTCAATTCCTGTATTACTCTTTGATTAGCGTCCTCCACTTCATGGAATTCTTGTAGCTCTCTTTGAGTGTTCTCAGCCTGCTCACGCCATTCCTCACTTTCTCTTTGAGTATTCTCACCTGCTCACACAAATCCTGTATCAGTTTTTGAGTAGCTTCCTCACGCTTATGATGTTCCTGTATAAACTTCTGGATTGCCTCCTCTCTCTCCCTATCACGCTCATACAGCATCCTTTGTATGTTTTCAATCTTTTCATTTATCATGTTTGCCAGCAGTGTTTGTAGAGTTATTTGGGAACTCTCCTCTGGATTATTCATTATCTGTTCTGTCCTCTGATTATCAAGATTGGGAATTGGGATACCTGGACTTGCCATTTTTCTTGTGTTTTTCCAGCTTACTCTGCCAATTTGAGATGAAAATAGCACCGGTTTTGTGCTAGAACACTATCTTAAGGCAAGCATCAACCAAAGACTGAATTTGTACAGTCAATAGTCTACAGATACAATCTATTTCAACAGATACATTTATTCAACATCAAACAACTATATGTTAATGTGCTACGAGCTGCAAAGAAGGATTTGGAAAACCAGAAATTATTAGGGTTTATGGAGAGATGTTGGTAAAAAATAGGAATAGATTGATGTGGGAAGTCACAGGGAGAGTTAACTAAGTCCTAATCTCAAAGCATTAAATAGGTTGTGTAGGATGAAAGTAGAGAGAGAGAGAAAAAGAAGAAAGGGAAAGGGAAAAGTGAAGAGACCAGAAAAAATAGAAAAGTAAAAATTAATAATCTTATGTTGAATGAAAACAATCTATTTAGAGAAGAGTGTGAATATATTGAGAGAAGGGGAGGGATATAAAGGAAATGTGAAAAACTTAAAAATAAAAATGCTTAAAATATTATATAGATATAAAGAGGTAGTACTGCTATTAAGGAATTTAAGTCTCAGATGTTTTGAATTGAGTAATAAATTTGTGGATTAAGTGTGTACACAATGGGGAATAGAGTCTAATAGTCAACTATGGGTTTATCTGAGTATGTTCAGGACAAGAATTAAGTCACATAAAGAAGAACAAAAGAAAGGAAAAGGTGAAAAGGATAAGAAAGGAAGAAAAAAAGATCAGAGGTTCAGTAGAGCTAAACAAAAAACAAAAAGATAATTAAAAAAGAAAAAAAAAGAGAAATAAAACAAAAAAGAAAGAAAAATGCACACTCACGTATCCCTAAAATAAAAATTATAAGAGGAAAGCAAAATTACTGGAAACAATTTTTTTTCAAAAAAGGCAAAAATTAAAGATTAAAAAAGTTTTAGAAAAAAAATTTATATAAGGTACCAAAAAAGAAGAAGAAGAAAGTTCTTTGATTTTTTTGGGAGGGGTGGGAAAAATCTTGTATCTCCCTTGTGTCCGTAACCAGCATCTTGTTGGAGTCTCTGGTCTGCTTGTGGTCCTGTGGCTTGGTTGGTTTCTTAAGTCAATTTGTTCGAATAGGCAGAAAAATGCTCTGCTTTACCCAGGATTTGGCGATCCTCCTAGAGGGAGATGCTGTGATGAGACTAGGTTCTGGGTAGAGTTGAGGCCTTTCAACAAACAGTAGCTTTTCCCGGGGGCTAGTTTGTGAAAAACTCACAAAGCCCAGCCTGGAGCCATTCTCAGGGTTCTGTTTACTGAATTTCAATTGATTGTCGAGGCTGCTAGAGTGAGGGGCAGCCTCTGGCTCTGATTACCCAGTGAAGAAAGCCACTCCTAGGGCTTGCGCCTGAGTTGGGTGACTTTTCCCTGGGTGGAGCTGAGTCTGGCAGGTCATGCCGCCGTTAAGTTCTTGTGACCTGCTAAATGACTCCTTTTATTCCAAGGCTTGATTTGGAGCTAGCAGCTCCACCGAGCTTTGTCAGTATCCAAGATGGAGATCTTCAGTACTGGGGGGGGGAGGGGTGTCCTTCCCTCCTCTGCTCCCTGAGAAGGAGTGAGAACGTTAGGCTTCTACTCACACTGAGTCTTGGTTCCTGGGTCGTCTCTGGTCTGCGAACTGCAGGATGAAGATGTCAGCTCCTTGTCGGTTCTTGCTGGTGTTGAGTAGAATCCGCTCGCCCTCTGCATCTGGCTCCTTTGTCCTGGAATCTCTGTGGCTCAGGTATGGCATCTGCAGTCGCCGCCGCCACCGCTGCTGCTGCCGCAGCGGCTGCTAGCAAGCGTTCAGATCTGTCTCCTTGCCTGGATTTTCCCTCTCTGGCCTGACTCTCTGTCCTGTGATGGCACACTTGGTGTGATTCTCTGGCTTAGGACTGTTCACTGAAACTCTAACACTGTTTTCTATGCAAGAGCTTGTTTAGACTCCAGCTTCTCCTCCGCCATCTTCCCGGAACCTTCCTACCATACTCCAGAGTGATATTCTTAAGTTAAATTACATCTTGATATTTTAATTTGATGTTGGTATAATTTGTGGAGGGGAAAGGAAAAAAAAATTGTTTAAATAGGGATACAGTTGGACCCATTGCAACAATGAGATGTACAAGATGTTATGTCAAAAAATGAACTTTACAACTTAATTTTTAAAATTTCCACTTAAAAATAGTAAGTTCAACTTTTGTTGTCTTCCTCTGTATTTTATACATTCTCCCTAGATAAACCTCATTTTTCCAGTGTCAATATCTACTCACACACAAAATTATGTTTTGTCTTGTGTAAGCCTGCATGTGTAACTCCAATGAAATTGTACTTGATTTTGTCTCTAATGTAAAATGTTGAGGATAATTTCATTTAATATCTTCCTTGAAAACAAACAGAAAAAAGTAGCACATAGCTTTTAACCCCCCAACAGGCCACTTTTGATCGTGAACGTAGTCCAAAAACCAGAACCTCATAGTGTTAGCTCCTTAATTATCTGAACAGTCACCAGGGACAGCATCCACACAGGAAGTGAGTGCATATAATAATATAGTGCCTTACTGGTGCCTTATTTGGTTTGCAAAAGGACTGGTTATTTTGTGGTAATTTGTACCAGTCTACATATAATAAAACATTAATGATATTTGTACTTTCCTTTTCTCTTTTTAAAAATTATAATTTCCTATTTTTAAAAAATTAGTTGAGGAGGTGGGAAGGAAGGGATGGTAGGGGAAAAACAAAGGCAACAATGCCTGATAAGAAATGTATTCATTACCTTGCTCATGTAACTGTAACCCCTGTATACAATATTTTCACAATAAAAAACTTATTTAAAAATTTATTATTAAGTAGGTGTACAAAGAGGTTATAATTGTATAACTCCTGTGTTTAGTGCATGTGGATTAACATTACTGCTTCCATTACTCTCCTTCATCAAGCTAACCATCAAGTTATATAGCTCAATTCTTACATGTTGTACCTTGAATATAATGATGGTATTTTCTCACCCTCCTTCCCTCCAGTTGTGTGCCTTCATTGTCCATGCGCTTTTCCAGCTAGAATGAAAAGAAGCCAAATTACAAAATGAAAGTTGCCCTTTCAAATCCAATACTTCCGTTTCCAAAATAATTTTGCTCAAAATTTTAACTTACTGCTTAGAAAGAGAAAGGACGATAGCCTTTGCACATAGACGACAATGAGCACTTTTTAAAAGTGAGGTCTCTCAGACTACCTGGAAAGGGAAGGAAAAGGGCACAGATAATCTTATTAGTGTTAGGAAGAATTTAAACATAAAGGATACCAGAGTGTTCTACCTATATGCAATCCATCTTCCTGGAAGGTATTGACCTTTGCAAAGGGCACTTTTCTGAGAGTAAACTAACTTCCTGGAGAGAAAATTCTCCCTAAAAATACCCTTGTGCTACAAATAACGGGGGATGTCAAAGTCCTACCCCCCCTAACATTATCCAATATAGACATCTCAATTTGGTTAACATACTTCTTTTCCCTTTAAATTTCCTAATCCCAGTCACATTAGGATGTTCAGATTAATCATTGCTTTCTATCATATACATGAAAATGCACCCATGATCAATTATCATTCTGATGCTTGACTCTGTAAAATGCTCTAAGTAGATCCATGGTAGGTATTCTCCATCTAGTTTATATTCCTCCTCCTTTTATTTTCTTTTGTGCTGGTATTTGGGCTTGACTCAAGACTTCGTGCTCTTGCTTAGTGTTTTTGCTCAAGGCTGGTCCTCTAGCACTTGAACCACATCTACACATCCAGCTCTTTCTTAGCTAACTGAAGACAAGAGTCTCAGAATTTCTTCCTTGCGCAACTTCAAACCACAGTCCTCCAGAGTAGCTATGATTATAGGCATGAGCCACCAGCACCTTGATAGATTGATATTACTTATGCTTGAACATAATTCAAATAAAATGTTTTTTCAAGCAAAGCAATGTAAATATAGAATACATACATGTTATGCAAAATATTTAAGCACTGGTTATTTACATTTTTTGTTCCATTAAATGACTACTCATAACATGTTACTTAAAATAATCTGGATTATTTTATTATTTACCTCTAAGTTCACTGGTATAGTAGAAATGCATGTCTACAAAGAATATTTCTGAATATGTTTATCTTGGATGAAACTGCTGATTCCAAATAAAATTCACAAAGGGATTGGAAGTGGAGGTGGTCTTTGCTGAATTACCCATTCTGTTCTTAGATTGTCTCCATTCTATCAAAACTGTGCCTAAAAAGGCTAACCACTTGTTTCTGCTATATGTAAGAGCTCTGAAGATTACTGATCTTAAAGTTTTCAGAAATAGTTTTCCATTTATTTATTTATTTATTTTTGTGCCAGTCCTGGGTTTTGAACTCGACCTAGGTGCCACCTGTGAACAGATAATTGAACCACAGTAGATCCTGTGTTAGGTCCTGTACTTTGGATTTGTTAGGTTTCAGAAGTTTTAATTTGTGTTATAACAGCAGGATGAATGATCCAGGGCACTCTATATGTACATGCAGTTCCATGAACAATTTCAGACTTCTTAAATTACAATGAATGTTATACTGTACTATTTCGTTAAGATAATTTAAAAATATATCCACAACTATAATCTGAATTTGGATATAAATGTATAACTGAGTATATGAGTATATATACATGCACACATACTTTCATATGTTCATTTATACATGTGTCAGAAATGGAATTGAACTGTTCATTAATAATAGATTTATTTACTCAATAGATTAAAGTAGTTCCAAATGATTTAATTGTATTTCTACTTGATTATATACTTTTAGGCATGTAAATATCACTTTTATAAATGCAAGAAATGAAAAATAAAACAATTTTCCAGAGATGAAACTGATTTAACACATACATTATCTCTGGCTCAAATTAATAAAGCATCAGCCAATTTCAGCAAAGTAAATATAATTTGACTTTTAAAAATGTACTGATTTCATGAATATTTACTGCCTTTTAATAAACGTTAAGGAATCACAAAGGCAAGGAATACAAACACTGCAATTGGCATCCTTGTTTGATATGAGGAAACAGAGAAGCATTTCTTCCCTCAGAACTTTGCTTGGACATACAAAAGCAACCTTTCAAAATGGCTTAGAGCTACTGCAGACATTTTCTCAGTGATTTCAGAAAATACATTCTACCAAGTTTACACATATATATGTACATGCAATTTCCAATAGAATATTTGTGGTAAGCATACTTCTCTCTTGAAGAAAATTTCAAAAAATTAAAAAACAAACATTTTTACCTTCTTAACATGAAAACAGAGTTAAAGCTTATAATTTATTCAGGTATTGCCTAGTTTTTACATATGAAATTGAGTGAGGAGGAAGGAAGATCTAAGGTTACTAAATAGAAATCCTTTGTACTTGTCTCTGACAAAGAGAATTTTTTATAAAAAAGGTTGATTTTTGACAGTGATGAGAGGGAATAATGGAAGTCTTCAAGTAACTAAACAGAACCATAAGGACACAGGGACTTGGAAGAGCAAGATAAAGTAACCAAACTTGGTGACTTCAATCTCTGTCAGAGGACAAGACGATAGTGTGGGTGAGAGAGAGAGAGAGAAGTACCTGCCACCATTACAAAGAAAAGGGATGCACTAAAGCAATAACAATCTTAACTATAGACTTCTAGAAACTCCACAAGGTCTTTCTCAGTTTGTAAGGCTGGGAACTGAGCAATTGCTTTGCTCTAAAATAAGAATTCACCTTATACCCATGAACAATGGAACATTATTCAACAGCAAAAAGAGAATCAAATCCTATCCTTTGTAGCAACATAGAGGGTACTTAGCACATTATGATAAGTGAAATAATAACCCAGATCCAGAAAGAAAAGTGCTATACGTTTCTTACTCATTTCTGGAAAAAAAAGTTAATCTTCCGACTACATCATTAGACATCAAGCATAGAAATTAGTGTGCATGGAGTTAGATTTATGGGCTAAAATATACTTAAGTCAGAAGAAGAATTCTGTTTCCTTTAATAGCACAGTTGGATAAATATTGGTTATAATAACCTATATTTTAAATAGCTAGACGAGTACCTATGTTCCCCATATTAAAATGATTCATCTTTAAGGAGACATTCAATTATTGTGCATTATATTCATGAATGAAACTTCATAAATAGGTGCAAGTCTTATGTCTCAATAAAAATATTAAAAACTTCAAAAACTCTATTAAGTCAATCTATTTTACTTTTTTGTAGTTCACATTGTAATGCATGGTCCTTTTCTCTTAGGTTCCATTTTGTACATTTGTAACCCTTTTGATTTCCCTTACTCCTTAAAAGAGTAAGATGATATCTTCTGTCAAAGCAGAAGGTACACTATTTGCAGACTTCTATTTCCTTTGCATCTTTTTGTACTATCACTGAAAGTTTCCTTTAAAGATTTCTTTTTTTAACAATTCTTAATAACTTTATGTATGATTACATGGTAATGAAGGTTTCCTAGGTACACTCAAAAGTCCTATATTTATGTCATTGGAGGAGCTCTTTCCCAGTTATTCTAATTGTCCTCAACCTTCTTTTTGTCATTTTTTTATTATTCTACTTGTAAGATAAAATTGTTTCTCCTGCTTTCATTACCTTTTCAGTGACCATGGGAAACACTTAGATGCTTATCTCAGGAGCTCAAGAATGTCTCTCACAAGTACCTCTATTAATATGAGCATTAGTTTGCTGTGTGATTTAATTATCTTCATTTCTTTGTGTCCCTTCCTATATCTATCACTATTATGGTTATTTAACAAGAAACTCTTACTATTTATTTTGTGTTGTATTAACAACACACAATAAATTTTGTTGGATCAGCTGTATGTTTTATCATTGATGTCATTTAATGGATTTGGCAGACCAAGTCTTTACCAAACTAGTTTTATGAGCCCATAGGACTGAGTGATAAACCAATATTATTTTAAAAAACAAATGTGTGTGTGTGTGTGTGTTTGTGCGCACCTGCTCATGTGCGCACATGTAATGGTATAATAATAAGACAGAATAGACTTCAAGGTATTTTATTAATCAAAACATCCTATTTCAGAATGAGGCATGGATGTACTTTCAACTATTTATCTATATAACTATGCTTGGTTTTATCTTCACAGACAATTTAGAAAGGAATAAACTAAAAAATCTTTTGACAATGCTGTCTCTTAGTAGTATTGAGTTCCCTTCTTCATTTCCAGTCTTTATCCCATGGTATCTATAATTTTTATTAGAGGATCATTATAATTAATAATGGTAAGAAAACAGCCATGGTATATGTACTGCCATTCATATCAGAGCTGATTAATTTTTCTTAATTAGTATGCTGAACATAATACTGTCTTTTGAGGCTGAAGCATTATAAATGCCACTTTTAAACAAGGGAATAAACATTTCACTTTTAGAATAATGACCCCTTGTTCAATCATACTTTATTACTGTTAGGTCGGCTTTCCCTAAATTCTCCTGTGTAATCTAGATATTATGTAGAATAGAAGAAAATGTGAATGTATTTAATTGTTTTAACAATTGAAATCTCACTGATGATTTTTCATTTTTAGTCTTTAATAATTTTTCTCCTACAAATCATGATTTTTATCCATAACAGCTGATACTTAGGAAGATTTAAAATAGAACATAACTAAAAACACTCATATGCTTGGGGCAATCAGATGTTCAAAGGGAATAGTTAATTCCAATCACAGAAAACAAAGATATAAGCAGAGGAATTGGATAATGTTTAATCTAATAATATATAAGTTCAGATATGTTTGAACACTATCCAAAAAGCCAAGGCATAAATATTCACATATACTATATTATACATTCACATATTTATGCATATATATATAAATGTATAATTTTTGTGTTTGTATGTAGGTATGTGAGTGTTTCTGTGTGTGCCTGGACTAGGCTTTGAACTAGATCCTGGTTATGTTGCTTGGTGTTTACATTCAAGGCTAGCACTCTATCACTTGAGCCACATGTTCAGTTCCAGCTTTTTGCTGATTAATTGGAGATAAGAATCTCACAGGCTTTTCAACCTAAGCTAGCTTTGAACCTGGATCTTCAGATCTGAGCCTCCTGAGAATCTAGGATTAGAGGCATCCACTATTAGCAATCAACATAGTATATTTTATGATTACATTACTTTCTAAAAAAATCTATTGTGGGCAGAATGATCCATTCCCCAAAATATGTTTATGAATAATGCAATTCTATATATTAGAAAATCTTATACTCACAAAGTTATATTCTCAATTCATAAATATCTAAAAGAGCTATGAAACTCTAGTAATTGTTTCAATAAATTGAGATACTATTGTCCAATACTTTTGAATTTTAGCAAACCTTTGCTAAGTTTACTTTACATAGCTGAAATTGGTACTGCATTTAAAGGGTACAATAGGAGGACTAAATTTAATTGTTAAAACTTTGCAATATGTTTTTTCTTTCCTTATTATCTTTAAGTAGTTATACAAAGGGCTTTCAATTCAGCATGAATATCGTGCATCATGATCAATATCACTATATTTAGTCTTTATTATCAATTCTACAACTGTCTGCATTCAGGACTCTTAATGGGAAATGTACTTTGACCTGCATAATTTAAATAATCCCAACACAGATTTACAGTTAACCCTTCGTTAAATGAAATCTGTTTGACTACTTTCTTGAGAAAATATGAATTAGGAGCAATAAGGAAGAGAAGCAATTATTATATATTTATGTATTTACAATATATTTATGTATTTGTTACATATGTATTTATACACATAAAATAAATATTTTATATGTAATATATTTACTGGCAGTACTGGAGTAGTAAAACCACAGCCAGTATGTCTAGGATAAAAAAGACAACTCATAGTAACAGTATTCCTTTACATCAAGCATTGATTAACATATTACATTACTCAATTTTTTGAATCTTTTTATCAAAAGATCATAGTTCAAGCTGAGTGTTCTGGCACAGGTTTGTGATTCTAGCACTTGGGATGCAGATACAAGAGGTTAAGTGTGTTCAATGCCACCTTGGGCTAGATTTTACTACCACTTTATCAAATGAGGCATTGTATCAAATTTCAAAATCATTTAAAGAGATAAAAAATATATATTATCTCTTTTGGATGTCCACTGACAATACAAATGGAGATTTCAATGAGAAAAAATAATTGTAATCCAAGAATTGCTTTTCATTTCTCAGTTGTGCGAACTGGCAATCTTAAGTAAAAGAAAAATAATAAATTTAAGCACAATGCCTCATCTTTATTCTTTTGTGAAGAAGACAATACTAGCAGATATTCTGATTAAATCCAAGCATCTTTTATTTTCTACACACAGTTTGCTAATCAGAATATTTTCTTGAGGTATGTGAGAATAAGTATGCCTAAAAGATTAGCTCAGAAAAAGTCTGTGAGATTCCATTTCTAATTAAGCAGCAAAATGCCAGACTGGAGTATGGCTAATGTGGTAGAACATCAACCATGAACTAGAAAGCCAAATGAGAGTAAAAGGCCCTGAGTTCCAGCTTTGAGCTTGAATACAAGCACATGTGCATGTGTGTGCATACACCCACCAAAATAAATGCTCAAGAACTGAAGTGTACATACAATTTCAAAGTGCTATACTGTAATTTGTAAGAACTCTTGTCTTTTCTCACTGTAAAAAAAATCAGATTTTTTCTCATTATATAACTTATATTCATATTCATTTAAGTATAATGGTGTGTGGTGTCTGCTATTTTCTAATTTCAATTGTGTCTAGGGAATAAATACAATAAATAAAATTAGCCAATATTTCTTAGTTAAAATTCATAATTGCATTGTGCTAGAAGTTCTGTTCACCTATTTAGGCAACCAGCAGAATATCCATTCACAAACAATGTAGAACCGATACAAGGAACAAAAAAAATAGTAAAAGGGTGCTGGCAAGGTGGTTCAGTGGTAGAGTGCTTGCCTAAATGCATGAGGCCTTGGGTTCAATTCCTCAGCACCACATAAGCAGAAAAAGCCAGAAGTGGCACTGTGATTCAAGTTGTACAGCGTTAAACTTGAGCTGAAGACCTGAGGGACAGCACCTAGGCAAAGAGTTCAGGCCCCACGATTGACAAAAATTAAAAATAAAACAGTAAAAAGAACAACAACAAAAAAACATATATATGACTTACAAAAGAATGTAAAATCTGTGATTTTAGCTTTCACCTGTATTGAGATGGAGTCTTGTATATCTTATTGTGTTAATGTTTTTGAGTTGTGAATATATTGGAAATTTTTTTTGTGAACATACTGTACAGAGGGGTTACAATTACATGGGCAAGATAATGAGTACATTTCTTATCAAGCATTGCAACCTCCTCCTTTGTTTCCCCTT
>NW_012267362.1:4498936-4547130 GCF_000151885.1 Dipodomys ordii | reverse complement strand
TTGTTTTGATTTGCATTTCTTTTATGGCTAGGGATGTTGAGCATTTCTTCATGAGTCTATTGGCCATCCTTCTTTCTTCTTCAGAGAAGTTTCTCATTAAGTGTTTAGCCTACTTATTTATTGGGCAGTTGTTTCTTTAAGGATTTGTTGTTGGGGGATTTAATTTTTTGGGTTCCAAGTATATTTTAGATATGAGACCATTGTCTGTTGTATGGCTAGTGTAGATCTTCTTCCAATCCTTGGGCTTTCTATTGATCATGCTAGCTATGTCCTTTGCCATGCAGAAGCTCTTCAACTTCATGCAGTCCCATTTGTCCAACCTTTCTTTGATCTGTTGTGTTTTTCTATTAAGAAAATTTCGGCCTGAGCCAAGGAGACCTAGGGTTTCTCTTATTCCATCCTGTAATGTTTTCAGAGTGTCTGCTCTGATTTCAAGGTCTTTGATACATTTGGAGTTGATTCTGGTGCAGGGTGATATATAAGGATCTAGCTTTAGTTTTCTACATGTAGTTAACCAATTTTGCCAGCACCATTTACTGAAGAAGCTGTCTTTCTTCCATTCTATTGTTTTAGCTCCCTTATCGAAGATTAGTTGGCTAGAGGTCTGTAGGTTCATTTCTGAGTTTTCAATTCTATTCCATTGGTCCTGAGGTCTGTTCTTATTCCAGTACCAAGCTGTTTTGATTACTATGGCTTTATAGTAGAGTTTGAATTTTGGTATTGATATTCCTCCAGCAGTGTTCTTTCTGTTGAGGAGCGTTTTTGCTATTCGGGATCTTTTACTGTTCCATATGAATTTTTGGATTGCCTCTTCTATTTCCTTGAAGAATGAGGTTGGAATTTTAATAGGTATTGCGTTGAATTTGTAGATAGTCATGGGAAGTATTGCCATTTTCACGACGTTAATCTTTCCAATTCAGGAGCATGGGAGGTTTTGCCATTTTCTAAGTTCTGTTTTGATTTCCTTTTTCAAGATTTTAAAGTTTTCATCATAGAGGTCCTTCACTTCTTTGGTTAAGTTAATTCCTAGGTATTTATATTGGAAAATTTGTATAGGATTGAGTTGTTTAAATTTTTATTTGAAAATTCTTTATCTCCTTTATAAGTATGAAGAAAAATGCATTTGTAATGCATTTGCATTTTTCAGTGAAAAGATCTGCATCTATTTGTCTGTCTGTCTGTCTGTCTGTCTATCTTTTCATTCTACTAAAGCATAGCTTTTACACCCTAAACACAAATTCCAAGTATCCCAATTTAGGTCTGGCCATTCACTCGGATAAAGCGAAAGGCAGAGAAAGGAGATTTATTACACTGCAGTCATAGGAAGACAGCACTTCAGTACAGCTTCAGCACTTTTCTGTGGAATAGACAGTGGATTTAGAGAGAATTTCTGGCAAGGAGTTAGAAAAATGCGCATAACTAAAGCAGTCTCAAGTTGACCATTAGCTCAGTCTTTCTCTGGAGGCTTAGTGGGTGGTGTTTAGCTTTAGGATGATCTCTTTAGGATGATAAGAAGAAAGCATTGCTTGATGAAAGGCATTTTTGCCTTTGTTGGATGATATTTTTGAGTGATCCCTATTCTTTCTAGACCTCAAGAAGATTATAAAGAGATTTTTGGAGGGTGGTTTAGATCCAAGGCTCTTTGTGAGCAGCTATTAGTTAATTCATAAGCCTGGCAAAAAATCTTTCAGGTGGTTTTATGGTATCATTATGACTGTATTTGAATTGGATATTACTGATTCTGCTAGGAAACTAAATGGCTGTATATAAAACATAATGTGATAGCCAATGAATTTCACATTTTGAGAACTTCAAGTATGAAATATAGATGTAAAAGGCAATGTAAATTCTCACTTAATAGCATATGTGTGGATGCACATATATATACATATACAAATGTGTATATTTAGGTTTTATGAATAAATCATTAATGTTCAAAGTGAAATTTTTAATTCTATATAATAATACCTGAAAAATAGGGATAATTATATAATTGTACTTATATTGTAAAAGAATATGAGTGCCTTAAAAATATCCATAAGTAACTTAAAAATATCACATTATGTTTATGATAAAATTATAATTTAAGGCTGAACTTGCTGGGAAGTAAAATCCCAGCAAAATTGTGTACAATTGTATATTCAATGTGTGGTATGCTATCTTTAGAGATGAAAATAATATGGATTGTATTAATGAAGTAAATTCCTAGTTATAAGGAAGTGAGATTACTTGTGCATGATCAAAGCACGCATTCAGGGAGATGATTTCTGACAAATTAAGAACACTTTTCTTCTCTTACCCCTCTCCTTTTAGCCCACTTCTTGCAAGCACCCATTTCCTTGTGTATTTTTGATGATTGACTTAGTGTTTCTAAAGAATTATACTATTTGCATTTTCCATAAATTCTATACTGTTTCAATTCACTCATTTATAAATGCTTGCGTGCCACAGAATGAATGGGGGAAACAAATAGAATGCTGGCAAGAATGCATTGTATATACCACAGAACTGAGAAAAAATAAGAAAAGGGGAAGATGGAAGTGGAGGTGAAGATGCTGAAGGGATAAGAGCTATGTAGACGCACTGTATACATAAGTTGCTTTGTTAAATGGCAAAAACTTCAACATGTAATCTTAAAAACTAAGAAAAGTGAAGAAAAAGGGAAGGGTGGGTAAGAATGTTAAAAGGATCCATTCATCTACTGAGGGGCATCTGGGTTGGTTCCATATCTTAGCTATGGTAAATAATGCTGCAATAAACATAGTTGGTAGCTTTAGTGTGGTCTTGTTTGTGATCATTTGGGTAAATGCCCAAAAGTGGGATTGCTGGGTCATAGGGGAGCTCTATGTGGAGTCTTTTGAGGAAACTTCATAGTATTTTCCAAAGTAGTTGAACAAGTTTACACTCCCACCAACAATACAATAAGGTTCCCTTCTGGCCACATCCCCTCCAACATCTGTTGTTACTAGAGTTCTTGATTACAGCCATTCTCACTGGGATGAGGTGGTATCTCAATGTTGTTTTGATTTGTATTTCTTTATGGCTAGGGAGGTTGAGCATTTTTTCATGTGTCTATTTTCCATCCTCTTCAGAGAAGTTTCTTTTTAAGTCTTTAGCCCACTTATTTATTGGGCAGTTGTTTCTTTGAGGATTTGTTGTTGGGGGATTTAATTTTTTGAATTCCAAGTATATTTTAGATATGAGACCCTTGTCTGTTGTATTGCTAGTGAATATCTTCTCCCAATCCGTGGGCTTTCTATTGATCTGGCTAGCTATGTCCTTTGCCATACAGGAGCTCTGCAATTTCATGCAGTCTCATTTGTCCAGCCTATGCCTACATCAGAAAGAATGGCATTGCCTCATTTGTTAGGAAATGGAAAGAATTGGAAAAAAAATATATTAAGTGAAGTAAGCCAGGCCCAAATAAACATAGGACCCATGCTTTCCCTTATTTGCAATAACTAGTATATGTCTGAGACAAGCAGAAACGGTCAGATAAGTTGATGTTAGGTGAAATGTACCCCAATATAAGGATTCAAATGTTTTTTTTCTTTCTTGCAATTGTTTCTAACATATTTATGATTTCTTTGTTGGTTTGTATGTCCCTCCCCCAGTGTATAACCCCTGTTTTCACTGTATTTGATTTTGGTATACTTTTTGGAGAGGAAGGGAAAAATAAATTGTTTAAATAGGAATACAGGTGGACCCATTGCAACAATAAGATGTACAAGACGTTATGTCAAAAAACAAACTTTCAACTTTGGTGGGTAGGGGGGATGTGAGGGGACGTGGGGGGAAATAGGAAATGATGGTAAGGGGAATCAAAGGAGGAGGTAGCAATGCTTGATACGAAATGTACTCATTACCTTGCTCATGTAATTGTAATCCCTATATACAGTATTTTCACAATTAAAAAATAAAAGAAATGTACTCATTACCTTGATCATGTGATTGTAACCCTGTGTACAGTATTTTCACAATATAAAAACTTATTTTTTAAAAAAGGAACGACATTGATCAAGAGGAACTGCTTCCATGAACTGTTCTGTTGAAAAACTCCGTTTTACAATGATATAAAGAAAATAAAAAATACATTTATTTGAGAAAAAGAACTATCATAATCATACTTCTAGCAGCTCAGCCTGCACAGTTTGAGAATTCTCAGTATCTTTTAATAAGAATGCTGGAGAGCATATGCTATAAGTAAAAGTCCACAAATATCTCATTGTCCAAACACAGGGGAGTGCAAAAGAAGAAATTTTCAGGCTGGGAAGGTGGCTCAGTGGTAGAGCGCTTGCCTTGCATGCTCAAGGCCCTGGGTTCGATTCCTCAGCACCACATAAGCAGAAAGAAAAGAGCCGGAAGTGGCGCTGTGGCTCAAAGTGGTAGAGCGCTAGCCTTGAGATGAAGAGCTGAGGGACAGTGCCCAGGCCCAGAGTTCAGGCCCCACGACCGGACCAAAAAAAAAAAATTTAAAAGAAGAAATTTTCTTAGAAACCACAGAAGCATTTGCAGCTTTCCATCTGAAATTCATCTCCTACTTCTTTCATTGCAATTCCATAGTTCTTGAAATGTAAGGAAATGTCTTTAAACCATCACTAATTTGAGATTTTATAGGAGCTCTTTCCATTTTATTGGAAAATGGGTTTAACCTTCAGGTATTCCAAGAATTTACCTATAGTTTATGACCAACTGCCCTGAGAAATGCTTAAGATTTATTCCAAGTACTGTGATCAGTCACCAAAGCAGCCTATATTTATTTAGTACCAACTGTGCGGATAAGGCTATTTTAGTCATTACATTCAAAGAATATTTAGATTTTAGGAACATATTAAAAACATTTACTGTGCTTTTTTTCTTCCTTGCATTTAATTCCTTAAAAATAAAACAGCCATTAAAATGGATATGTATGTAATTTTATATTGGTAATATTTGAGGAGTAAAAATGTCTTTGTTGAAACAATGTTTTGTTATTTAATTTTGACAGTGTTCTTGCTTCGTTTATTAATTTTAACTGTATTCTTGCTTACAATTAAGTTGTTGTATAGCGAATCAACATGTAAGAGACCTGGTTGAATAGTTAGTTAATCCTGCCCATGTTGCTCATAAATGCATGCTGACAGTTTTCAATAGCAGTTCCTATAAAAAGTTTACTATTAACTATTTAATGAAAGCCATCAGACATTTCAAATTTGGCAAGACTTTGTGAATAATATGTGTGAATGTCTCCTTTTAAGTTTTAGGTATTGCAGAACAATACTTACACTTTGAAAAAAGAAATCTCCATAGGCCATGACCTTATGCATGCATGCAGTAAGGTGGCAGATGGAGAATTCAGACATACATATTGATTCCTACAGGCCTTGTTAGGCAGTAAGGAATATGTGTGCTATAAACCCAGTTGGGCTACATCAGCAACACTACATTAAGCAGCGTATATAATTTGGACCTTTATGGACTGATATGCTTAGCATTTATGAAGACTCATTTTTCTATTGCCTGAAAAGAAACAATACTAATAGTGTGTGCAATTAAGAGCTCCCAAGAATAATGGAAAAATTGTTGACCTGTAACCACTTAGAGTACTATGTGCTCCCTTGAAAGCAAAATAAATTCCTCTTTATTCTCTTTGCAGAACAACAATGCAGTTAAGCAATCTACAAGACTTCAAGAATAACCCTGAAAAGAAACTGAAAACACCATGCTCATGATAGTATCCAGAGGTGCAGATCTGCTTCCCTAAGCATCTTCTATTCCCCACCACTCACTCTCTGTGATAGCTCTGCTACACTCTAACATCATTCATTAATAATAATATTCTCTGGTTGGAACTGTGCAAACACATAGGAGGTTTTGTTTTTTTGTTTTTGTTTTGTCTCCAGGAATAATAAAGCACACTGGGGAAGAGGAAGATATAGAGGGTAGAGATTAATAACTCCATAGGGAAATAAGAGTAGTAGAAAAAACACAAAGAATTCAGAGAATTATGCAGTCAGAGGGAGATAAAACATTTAGATAAAAAATTTAGTCCTTAGAATTAAGTAAGAGCATATGAATATATGGATATAAAAATGATGATAGACAGGGAAGGAAGGAGGAGATGTATGGAAAAATGACCAAAGGTGATAAAATTCATATTTCTTGGCACTAATCTGAGGTTATACTTTATGTTCTCATGTTAGATATGTGGTCTCTTTCCAGGAAGAAAATGTGCATTAGGTGTTTCTGCTTTAAACAAACACAGAAGAAGACAGAACAGAAGATTAGGTACTCAAGTTGGAGTGGTGCTTGTAACAACCTTCTTGCCTTAGGCCGTAGTCTTCAAAGAGTAAGGAAAACACTCTCCCAGAAAATGTTTGCATCAGAGCATGGAAGATTCTCTGGTGCTAATAATATATCCCACATAATTCATAGTTTAAACACTTGTTTATCCTCTGATGAATAGAGAGTTCTATAATCAGAATTCTAATAAGTGTCAATCAAAATTAAGTACACAATTTGGGGGACTTTTTAAAAAATATATTCTCCAGCCATTCTGTTTGCATGCTCCTTTTCTTGAGATTAGAACCTCATTAATCTTCCCTAGGCTGACCTAGAATCCAGGGTGCTCCTGTACATGCATACTGAGTAGCTAGGCTTACAAATGTGAACCACCATGCCCCATTAATAGGATAAATTTTAGGACCACAACTTGGTATTCTTTTGTAGGGCTGTTTGAGATCCTCTTCCACTAATTTTGAACTAATGAGTTATTTTAGTAATTACCCTCTTATGAGCTTTCTATACAACACCCTTTCTTGTTCTGTCTCCCTTTCCTCTTTTACATCTGCAGTCAAGATTTATAATTCAGTGAAATCAACTAACAGAATCCCCTGTTGACTGTTTTTTTTCTTGTTGTTGTTAATTTGTTTGTTATTGTCGGTTGTGGGGCCTGAATGAACCCTGGACCTTGGCGCTGTCCCTCAGGTCTTCAGCTCAAAGCTAGCGCTCTACCACTTGAGACACTGTGCCACTTCCGGGGTTTTATTTTTTGCCTATGTGGTGTTGAGGAATCGAACGCAGAGCCTTATGCAAGCAAGGCAAGCGCTCTACCACTGAGCCACCTTCCCAAACCCTGTTGACTTTTTTTTTATTAATTGCCTACTTTCACTTTTTAACCTCCTTTCCTAGAAAATATACTACCTCCATAATTCCACATTCTCCAAAGATCTGTTTCTTCTTAGCTTTTTACTAATCATGGCTCATCCATTGTTCTCTGAAATAACAGCAATTTTTTTTAGAATCATTTTTCTTTCAATTTTTCCCTATTTTCTTTTAATCTACTACCTTCTATAAGCCAGAGATTGATATGAAGTCTGAATAAACTTTTTGAAAATCAAGAATTCAATGTGATACAGAAAAAAATGACATTAAGCATTATTTAAAAATCAGATTTATAGCCATTTAAATAAAATTTCTCATCTAAATTTGACTCTTTAAAATATATGACCACTCAGGTCTGGGTTTGGGGCTAGAGGTTAGTAGAGGAGATGGTCAAATGCACTGAAGTGAATTATTAGGAATAATATTAAAATAGTTTCATAATCTTACTATTTTCAGATAATTGTTCATTAAACTGAAGAATGTGTATAGGATAACATAATAATACACAAGCCAGCTCATAGAAAATTTGTATATTGTAAGCAAAATGTTCAGATTTTCGAAAACAAAAGTTTCATTAATTATGGAAGTTAATGATGTTTTGTTTTATAAAAATCTATAAAATAATCTATATATTCTATTTGTATACTAGAACAAAATAATAATTATACCTGGACTGAACAGATTTGTTTCTTTATTTGTATGGATGGAAAGATACATCTAATTCCTTAATTTATTTACATTGCATAATTATTTGATATTTTACTTTGTCTTTATATTGCTTTGGAACTGTAGAGAAAATATTATTTTTATAATTAGTTCAAAATTTCATTTGGCACACATTATATAAAGAATCAGGGTTTTCCGGGAAAACCAACTACCTTTGTAGAAACTAAAATAACTCAATTATCTCATGAATGTCATTTATGAAACATAACACACAAAAGCAGGTAAGAGAATAAACTATACTTTCAGTCTCTAATTGATCAGCATGACCTTAAATGCAAAAACATGTTTAGACATCACACTATTTTGTGTGTGTGTCAATGCTCATGTTTAAACTTGTTAACAGGGTGCTGTCTCAGTTTTTTTGCTCAAAGCTGATGCTCTTCTTCTGGCTTTTTGCTACTTAATGGCAGATAAGAGTATCATGAATTCCCTGATTAGGCTAGCTTAAAACAGGATGCTCAAGTCTCAGCTTCTTGATTATCTAGGATTAAAAGTTCCAACCCTTGGAAGTGGCGCTGTAGCTCAAGTGGTAGAGCGCTCGCCTTGAGCTGAAGAGCTGAGGGACAGCGCCCAGGCCCAGAGTTCAAGCCCCACGACCGAGAAAAAAAAAAAAAAAGATAATGATAAAAGTTCCAAGCCAGATGCCCCTCAGTAGATGAATCAAGAAAATGTGGTATATATACACAATGGAATTCTATGCCTCCATCAGAAAGAATGACATTGCCCCATTTGTTAGGAAATGGAAAAACTTGGAAAAAATTATATGAAGTGAAGTAAGCCAGGCCCAAAGAAACAGGTCCAATGCTTTCTCTTATTTGAAATAACTAGTGTATGTCTGAGACAAGCAGAAATGGTCAGATAAGTTGATATTAGGGAAATGAACCCCAAGATATGTATTAAAATGTTTTTTTCTTTCATGTGATTGTTTCTAACACATTAATAAGATTATCTCTTTGTTGCTTTGTATGTCCCTCCCCCACGGTATAACCCCTGCTTTCATTGTATTTGATGTCGGTATAATTTGTGGAAGGGAAGGAGAAAAACAAATCGTTTAATAGGGATACAGGTGGACCCATTGCAACAATGAGATGTGACACCCATTGTTATGTCGAAAAACGAACTTTACAACTTTGGTGGGAGGGGTGGGGCCAGGAGGATTGGGGGGGCAGGGAGGGGGGAGGATGGGAAGAAATGGGAAGGGGAAACAAAGGAGGAGGCTACAATGCTTGGTAAGAAATGTACTCATTATCTTGCCCATGTAATTGTAACCCCTCTGTACAGTATTTTCACAATAAAAAAAGTTTCAGCCAAAAATATGCAGCTACATATTTATTTTCAAACGGTACATATTTTCACATTATTATCTATTCTTGTTATAGTTAGTACTAAGATATGTTCATAATATTACAACATTTTCTGGGTAGTGTATATTAACTTGAGGAGTATTAGTATAATTAGGTGTAAGTATGTATGTATATATTTGCAAAATATCATATTTTAAATTCCTTGTAAGGATTTGTGAGTAAGCATAAATCTATAGTAGGGATCAAAAGAATATTACATTTTCTCCAATAAATTGATAAATGAGTAAATAAGGCTTTAAGATAACATAAAGCAAGTAGGATGAATATTCTCAAGGACATGGCTGAGAATATAAATCTTTATTGAAATTAACATTACAAAAATACATTTTTACATAAAATTTTACCATGATATTGTTCAGCTGCTGTCAGGAAGTTATGAACTATGAGTTATTGTTAATAATGTTATTCATAGCTGAGTAGACAAAGTTGACTCAGATAAATTGTTGATAGAGTACAATCACTGATTTGATTTTAGCTACTTTTTTTTAAAATTTTGCATTTAGCTATAATTTTGTTATTATAGAAAAATTCTAACCTTTCATACAACATATACACTTCCATGGTTATAGTTAATAGATGTGTTTGTATAGTATGCTATTCCAATTTTTTTTCTACAGAAAACATGTAAATAGGTGTTTCAGAGTACTCACTTGTTCAGGTATAGAATCTAGATAGCTGTAAGCAAATAGAAATGAAGACATCAGGAAAAGCTCTTATCCAAACCATATTTAAGACAAAGGAGCCTTAGGAAATTGTACAGCCGAAGATGCAAAAGAATGAACTAATTCTGCCACAAACCAAAAATACTTACTTTCTCAGGAGATTTCAGAAGTTTCACAGCCTTGCCAAATACTTGCTTTCCCATTTCTACCCTTAAGAACTGATAGGAAAAAGACAATATTTTTAGGAAATCTGTATAATTTGTACTACTTTTAAGGCTAGCTCTAGAAACTTAATACAGTCAGCTATATGATAAGGGAAAAGTTTCATTGTCAAAATAGAGTGGTACATTCTGTCTTAAACGCATAAATACAACTAAAGGATATTTCCATGTATTATTCTATTATTGATTATTTTTATGTCTCTAGCTAGAAAATAAATGGAAAGTATTTTCCATTGTATGGCTCCAGAAAGAAAATAAATATAAAATATTGTCTACAAGGATTTGTCAGTGGAGACAATATATTTCCCTAATTGCTTATGTCACCTAACTACTACTCTATGGAAGCTAATTTGACAAATGCAGAAATAGAATATCTAAACTGAAATACAACCTTAAAACTGTATTTAATAAAATTAAAAGGAAATTATGTCCCACAAATTATTAGTAGTCAGTGGACCATTTAATCCTATTTCATGCTTTGGCCTTCATATAAGTTCCCATTTTGTTTTGTTTTGTCTTGTTTTTGGTGGGGCTTGAACTGTTTGGGCTTGAAATGTGGGCCTAGGTGCTGCCCCTCAGCTCTTCAGCTCAAGACTAGCACTCTACCACTTGAGTCAGAGCTACACTTCTGGCTTTTTCTGCTTATGCGGTGCTGAGGAATTGAATCCAAGGCCTCATGCATGCAAGGCAAGCACTCTACCACTGAGCCACCTTCCCAGCTCCTAGAAGTTCCCATTAAAAGAGAGAGAGAGAGAGAGAGAGAGAGAGAGAGAGAAAGAACTCTGAGTTCTTGAAGGTAAATTTCAGTCTGTGAAATCTTTGTCTTAACAGGTTATAAAGTCAGATACTAAGATAGCAATAGCAGGTATAAGAGTTTACATCCATTTTAGGAATCAATCTTCCAGATCAGCATAAAATAACACCAAATGCAACAGTTCAAACATTTACCTGGACAAACTTCATAGAAAATATGAATTCCTCAAATGTTGTTAGAGAAAGCAAAATAGCATTGAAGAAAAATACACATTGAAGATAAAGAAAAAATCTTATCCACAAAGTTATTTAATTAAGTATTCTGAATACACTAAAATCTGTTGTACACTATTCCATTTTTATGTTTCTTTTGTCCTTTCTGTTATTTGCTCTCTGTGAAATGTCATTTCTTTATCAAATTTATAATGTTCATAGTGCTCATAGTGCTACCTAACTGAGTGCTAGCTAGGGAATAGGAATGGAAATGTAGGAACCAGTTTAAAGATTAGCCTTTGGAAAAATACACAGAGCATTCTCAGAACCACCAACAGTCATGAATCATTTTACAAACTGTGTGGAAATGGTCGATTACCATTTTGTATAAAGACTCAGCATCCCAGAGACCTCATGTGAGGGACAACTACTTGTCTAAGATACATTTATGAAATTATTAGTGGGCTCCATTAATGTAATGACAGTTTGAGCATTTCTGTTATCACATCTCTTGCTAAAGACTTCTTCAAATGCTTGAATTTTCTTTCTAGTGCACTTTGAAAGTATTTGTTTCATAGTCATTGAAATGAATGAACATGTCTGTTCAATTGCTGAAAAGAAAGCAATAATCACAACACACCAAAATTATTTCTGAGGTTTTCATTCATTGTACTTGGCAGAGGTGTTGAGGTCATAAACAAGACAAGTAATTGAATAAAGCTTTATCATGATAAATTAAAACTATGAGGGAAATATAAAATGTCACTATGGAGGCAGTAAGGTTGGGAGGAAGTTTTTCATTGTTTTAGTTAGATTTGTCACAGTCTCCTAGAACAGAGGGAGAGGAAACCATTGGACCTCTTGAGGAAAAAATGGTTTGTGATGGATGCAATATCAAGGAAAATGATCCTAAGGAGACTCCATGTCTAATGACAATTAGGAAATAAACAGGAAGAGATGAAGTTCAGGCACCATAGCTCCCCTGTGGCAATTATTGGTTAAAGGCATTTCTGTTAACCTGAATAAAATGGGAGAAAACTAGAAAAAATAAATAAATACATATATAAGAGTATTCTGTAATATTCTGACTGCTCTGTTTGAGATAGGCCCAAGAGGTAAGGGCATAAGAAGGAGGGTAATTATGCAAATTCAATGAAACATTCAGGCAAAAGAGGGTAATAATTGGGAACCTGATCTCCACAGTAATTTAATGATCAAATTATGCTCCATTATGAAGGTAGAAGAAATAAGCTGTTTTTATAGTTGGATAGGATCTAAGAGAGAAAAGAGTTAGTTATGATTACAGAAATTGACCTAAGTAATTGGAATAACAGAGTTGCCGTTTACTGAGTGAACCAAACAGAGAGAAAGAAATCAAGCTTGATAGGTAAAGTTTGGAGGTACAAGTTAAGACCTGTTATTTCTATGCTGTGTGGAGGACATAGAGCTGACACAGACCAAGACATTTGGAATTCTGAGATGACTCTTTCGGGGGAAAATTGAATAGGAGATATAAATTTTCAAGCTCTGAGTGCACAGAGGTATTTTAAAAACATGGCCAAGCCATGGGTAGTGATTCTTAGGGCATCAGGAGATGAAGTTATACTAAGCCTATTTGAAACCTGGAGTGGATAATTTTTATACATACTCTTACATACAATATAATTACTTCCAATGTACATCATGAAATGAAATGAAGAGTGATAGCTAGAATTTTTTAATCAAAGAATATTTATGGGATATAATATGTGCATTGAAGTCTGAGCTCTCAGTTCCTAAGAATTTAACCTTATTCAGTGGTGGGGTCTAATAATTAAGCTAAAATGATATCAATTGACTGGGCTCTAATTCAAGTTTAATGGTGTTCTTATACATATTTGAGCCAAGAGACAGACTCAGAGAGGGAGAGCTCCTGAGATTAGACACACACAGACAGTGGCATCGAATGCACCCTATTCTCATAAGCCATAGAAGGAACAAGCGGTGTCTAGCCACCAGAACTCTAAAAAATATATTTCTATTGTTTAGTCAATCTGTTTCAATTAAAAAATCATTAATCCTTGTATAATGTAATTAATGAAATCGATTGGTGTAATTTTAAAACTCCTTTTTGGGAAAAAAGGGAAGATAAATTGATCTGTCACAATAATTTATTATGATACCACAGTTTGTTTTCTTAATTAAGAATTCATTTTTTAAAAAATCATGTAGCTGGGCACTAGTGGCTCGTGCCTGTAATCCTAGCTACTCAGAGCCTGAGATCTGACGATCATAGTTCAGAAAACCAGAAGTGGTACTGTGGCTCAAGTAGTACAGCATTAGCCTTGAGCTAAAGAGCTCAGGGACAGCACCCAGGATCAGACCCATGACCAACCAATTAAAAAAATAACCATAATGTACATAAGAACTCTAAATTACAACTCTAAAGATACTATTGGAATTTTTTAGGTTATTACACTTACCTAAACACATATGTAGAAAACAAGAATAATATACTTTGTAAATTGTTTTCTATTTCATGGCTTTGCTTTCAGTATGCACACATACACACACACACACTCAAACACATATACTCTCACAAGTACATTAATACACACTCTCACACATTCATATGTACATGCACTCACAGATACACAAATCCAAGCTGAATATAAATTAACAAAACTGAAGTACCTCATGATGCTTCTGTCCCTTTATCCTCACACACACTTGTGTGTCACTCTGACTTGCAGTACTCACAGGAAGAGGCCAAATTCTGACTAGACAATTCTGAGTTGTCACAATCCTACTCTTGGAAGGAAACTGAACTTGCATGGGATGAAAATGGCCAAGGGCTAAAAATCAATTGTATTTTCTAAAATTTTATATTAACTGCCATGGCATTTGTTAAATGTGTGTGTGTATGTGTATGAGAGAGAGAGAGAGAGAGAGAGAGAGAGAGAGAGAGAGAAACACACTGTTGCCCTAGTGGTGACAATAAAACTAGAGCAATCTTAAATAAAATATAATGTATAAATTTTCTCACTCCTTAGGCAAACAACTAAGGGGGAAGTGTTAGGTATTTTGAAAGTAAAATGAAGAGATTGTTTTGAAAAAGACCTCAAAAAACCTCTGAAATGTACGCTAAAGGACTGACAATAGGAGGTCACAGAGACTTTGACTGGTGCCAATTGATTAATAAGAAGCTTGGTCAAAGAAGGTACAAGATCTATGAAACAAAGGAAGTAAATGAAAAGTAAAAAAGGACTTGTGGCCTTAGAAAACACTAGAGAAATTAAAATCCTTGCTTTATAATAAAAAAGGAAATTAATTGGTAGTAGCAAGAAAGCATATGAAATGTAGAAATATTATGAAGACAGGAAAGATTGGGTGTTGCCTCTTTGTAGGAAATCCAATAAGTGAGAATTCAAGAGATCCTCTTCAATGAAAGGCGAGGGAGAACAGTGTTGAATCCATTGGAACATTGGGTTGGACTGGATGAATACTCAAGAAAGGCTAGATTGTTGGCATGAAGTAATGGAGCACAAGATATAAAGATCTTAAAGGTGTGTTATTGAAGAACAGACTCAAAATCATTAAATGATCACCAGGCAATGAAATAATGTGTAATTAAACAGATGTGCCCAGTGTTAAACTTCTTTAAAATAACACATACAGTTGAAGATTTAAGTAGCAGTGTAGCTCCTTCTAGCTGAAATTTATAGGATCTATTACTAATAGGGAAGGAAACTAAATGTGTTGTTCAAGCATGTGATTTATTCCTGTAATGCCAATCACTCAGAAGGAGTAGAGCAAGGCCAGTCCAGGAAAATGTGTTGGACTCAATTTGGGAAAGGAATGAAAGTAAAAAGGCCTGGACCTATAGCTTAATAAGTAAGTTGCATCACTTGTCTTAAAGCTCCAAGCTTTGAATTCAAAATCAAATACAGCTACTTACACCTACAAATATACTAAATAAAAGGATAAAGTAAAATATTTTCTAAAAATCAATTTGCATGGGCGGTGGACCCCTTACCATTAAAATTGTAAAAACAAATTCTTTTTAAAACTTATCCTTAAATATCCATATAAAAGAGTTTCAATTCAACATATCAATTTATGAGTACAATGCATCTTAACAGTGACACTTCTTTCATTGTTTTACGTCCTCCTAGACCCAAACCACCCATCCCCAAAGTTACCTAGCTCTATTTCCATGTATATAAACTGATTATTTATAACTGTATTTAACCACCTTTCTGTTCTTCATTTCCCCACACCTCCCTCCTTAAGACTCTTTCCTTTTGTTAAACTGACAAGGACCATTCCAAATTCAGGAAAATTATATATAAAACTTACTTTGAAATAATTTTTTCAGAAAAGAATTAAATGGCATAGGGCCAAAAATGCATTTACTCAAAAAAAAAGACCAATGTAATTCAGCAAGTTTACAGACTGTGCACTGGAGAGAAAAAAAATTGAGAACAACTAAAGTCATATGAAATAAATAATTTGCTTCTACCTCAAGTAGCAGGTGCTAAATTAGCAGATATCATTAGAGCAGAAAGAAGAAGCAGTTGACTTTACCACAATTGAACATTTTTAAGAATGGGTCTTAAGGAAACCAAAGTGTGGTTTAAGCAGAATAGAAGATGCATGAAACTTCTTCAGACAAAACAACCCTAGAAGTGAAATCGCGAGCATGTGCAATCACAAGACCATTTTAAACACGGGAAAACTCCAGTGTGGATTCGGGGAAATGGAAAGATGGACACTATACGCTCAGCAGTAATTTAACACTCCAATAAGACTGAAAAGATGCAGTAATTATTCTGCTCAAGTCAGAGAGGCTACAGATTACATCACATAGCATATTTATATGCATATGCACATATTTCATATACATATATAGCGATATATGTATATATTTCATATGTGTATATCAGAGAAGTTAAGTTTATAGATAATAGAATGTGTGTATGTGTGTAAATGCACACACATATCAGGGAGATGGATGTAATAGGTGGTATTCAAGTCTTTCTGACCTACTATACTAGGGACCAGTTACCAGCAAAAGCTGGAAACACATTTCCACTGAAGGGAGCATAATCTACATTTAAAACAGAAAAGCAACAGACAAACATCATAGCCAATATTTTTGTGAGAAGTACAACAAACAGATACCCACTTTTCCTTAAAAAAAAAATAAGGCCACATATTCATTCCTCAGAAGTGTAAGGCTTATGCGTTTGTTGCTAGGTAGCAGTAAAATAACCTTCAGATTCCTGGAATCCACTGATGAAAGGTCAGGATCTGTCAGCATGTTCTCCATCCAGCTGAGAAAGGCAGAATTGAAACATTCCTAATATGCTGGAAATAAAGGCAACGTCCTGCTCTTACCTGCTGGCAGCCAAAGTCCTTCAGTAGATTGGTGTTTGTCTTCTCTTGGGAAATCACCAGAATGCAACTGCCCTCATCAATGTTCCTTTCCTGCTCCTCTTTCCCACTGCCATGACTTAGTGACAGGCCTCCTGAAAGATGGTAATGGAACAGGACTGTTACAGAATTAAAGCCCAGGCTGTTTCAACAGAGCAATATATTCAGTTAGATGTCCTGCCTGCTGCAGTAAAATAACTTGGAAACAAAACATTGACATTACAGGAAACAGTCTCAAAGTTGACAGGCCGAGAAGCCATGCTAATAAACGTTGATAACAAAATAGTTCTTTAAAAAAATATGGAAATATTGATAAGGCTCGGATAATCTAACACATGATGAATCTAATAATTTTCTTGCAATAATAATGCCAGTACTTTCTTGGTGATAATAATGTAGAGTTTGGGAGAATTACAATGGATGCCAGTTTGGCTGGGCACAGGTGGCTCACATCTGTAATCCTAACTATTCAGGAGTGTGTGATCTGTGGTTCAAAGCCAAGGCAGGTAGAAAATTCTATGAAACTCTTATTTCTAAACAATCATCAAAAAGCCAGAAATGGAGCTGTGACTCAAGTGGCAGAGTGCTAACCTTGAGCACAAAAGCTCAGAAACAGTACCCAGGCCCTGAGTTAAAGCCCTAGAACAAGCACAATAAATACATTAATTAACTAATAACAAATAGAATTTAGACAGGACCTTCTTTACATTCTTAACATTCATTTCTATTGAAGTACATAATTAATGTTCAAGAGTTTCATCACATTATTTCACACATGCATCATCTATGCTTTAATCATATTCATACTCACACCTATTGTCCCTTTCCACAATTCTTGCATCTTGTTGTTTGACCCAGGCATTGAGGTGTGTTCCTGTCTTCATTCACAGATGCACTGTATTTCAATTCTATTAATCCTCTAATATCCTTGTTTTCCTTCTAATCCCCTCAAACAATCCAACACTTGCAAACATGAGATACTTACAAACACAAGGTACTTAGATAATCTTTTAAGTGTTTATCTTTTAGGTTTAGTATTCATCTAAGAAATTGGTAGGGGGGATGATGAATAGAGAGAGTGAAGGAATAGAGAGAGTGAATGGAAGAATGAGGATTGCTGAGATTGATTTGCAAAGGAGAGATCCAATATGATACAGGTGATGAAGAGTGAATCTGATGAAGGTACTTTTATGCATACATGAACACATCAAAATGAAACTTCTTTATACAGCTAATAGTGCTAATAAAAAATAAACAAAAAAGGACAGAAGAATCATGACTTGTCATCTAGTATGTGTTCATGTGGGATATCTTTTCAGAAAAAAAATCTGTGATAATTGATTATCAGAAAAAGCAGATTTTTTTGAGAGTGAGAGAATGCGACACAGCTGGACAACAGGTGTGTATACAAATGCTGCGCACTAGTACTATATTTATGATATTTGATATGCACTTGGTAACTTTTGAATAGTAACATAATAAAAGCTAAATACTAAATTTTGACATTTGAAGGGAAACCGAAATGTTCCAGTAATATTATTTATGTTTTAGATTAAAAAAATGCTTGTGGATAGCTGTAATAACTAACCCTTGTAAATAAAATTAATTTTATTTATTTAGTTTTACTTTGTAAATGTAGCTCTTAGGAACAGAATTACATAAATGGTTTATATTATAATTCTGTAGGAAACCACTGTCTCCCTTGTATTAGTGTGAAGCTATATGAATTCTATGTGTTGCAATTTATTCCTTTGTTTCTAAATAGATTATAAACTAATCAAGTCTAGTGACTCAGTTTTACATGGAATCCTGCACATTCCACTGATTCCAAGTACCTTTGTTGAACTGGTGTAGACAGTGGATATGGTTACTGGATAGTTAAGGAAGTTTGGGATTATAAAAACTCATAAGAGCATGCACAGAAAAAAAAGAGGAAGTGTATAAAATTTAAATTTAGATACAGTTTTTTCCTCATGCTTAAAATAGGCAATACCAGTCTCTGAAATTTTGATTAAACCAATGCTGTCTTTAAATCATGAGACACCTACTTATCGAATCAGGTTCCTGGTATTAGATCTAGTCAATAGTCAGCATGCCATCATTTCATTCCTCAAGAATGGCAGGGACATGGGGGAGGAAAATGGGAGAGAATGAGGGAAGGGTGAAATTGACCAAGAAGCATTGTACTCATAACTGGACTGAGGGAATTGAAACCCTTCTTTGTACAACTACTTAAAATAACAATTGAAAAATGCAAAACATATTCAAAGCAAGAGGAATGGAGCATGGTTCAAATGTTAAGGCATTTGCCTAACTGGAGGCCCTAGTTTCATGAAACACACACACACACACTAAGAAGAAAAGGAAGAAGAAGGAGGAGGAAGAGGAGGTGGAAGGAGAGGGGGAGCAGGATGGGGAAGAGGATGTGGGGGAGGAGGCATTGAGTTATCTCACCCCCTAGAAGTCACATATTGTACTAAAATGCTTTGCAGCTCCTAAGAACTGAACAATGGTTTATACCAGGGAGCATTGTGCCCCTTATCTTGTTGGAGCCTCTTTCGTCTTGCCCATCTTCAGTGAGCCTGAGTGCAGCCTGGGCTACATATCTACACATTTTCAAAAAAATCAGTAGAATCCAGCCCTAGTGGCTCAAGACTATAGTTCTAGCTACCCAAGAGGCTGAGATCTGAAGATCATGGTTTCACACTAGCCTGGGCAGGAAAATCCATGAGTCTCTTATAACTCCATTTAACCAGTATAAAAGCTGGAATTGCCTGTATGGCTTACTTGGAAGAGTGCTAGCCTTGAGCAAGAGAAAGCTCAGGGACAGTGCCTAGGCTCTAAGTTCAAGCCCGAGGGTCTGCATAAAAATAAACAAACAAACAAAAAAAGCTAAACTAAAAGAAAACAACCACCGAAACAAAACGTGTAAGTACAAATTAGTATCTGAAGTTGTGAGACTTTCAAAAGTATGTGTAGAGACTACAAGTAAGACTAGAATACCTTCAATAATGAATGCTTTGGTAAACCAGAAGAAATCAACAGTGTAGAAAAAAACAACATGGTAAAATGGGAAAAATAATCAAGATACATTTGCTGCATAGTTTCATTGGTATGGTTGTAGGATATTGCCAAAATGAAAAAAAAATGGCACAGCTGTGATTCTCCCACACACACATTGGCTTGTATCCTTTCAATCACCCGTAGGTTATTCATACTTGCTAAGAGAAAGTGAACCATCTGTAAATTGTTTCCATACTGTATTATTTAGGAGAAATGAAGAAAAAGTGTGTGCAGTGTTCACTAGAGGTGTCCAATCACCATGGCCGGAAGACTGGGTGAGCCAGGAGGCTTGCCCTGCACTAACAGCTCTGGACAGGGAACGCACCTCTGCGAGAGGATTTGTAAGAAACTGAGTCATGAGAGTGTCAGGATAAAGAAAGGGCAGAAAGCAAACTCAGCACACCAACTTTTATGTCGGGGTAAAAACCCTGAGAGAGATGCTGGAGTCTTCCAGCTAGACTGGCTCGCTCTCTTACAGTGTAAGATCTCTTCTTATAGGGGGATAGGGGGAAGGAAGCTCTTTTTGCCAGTGGTGGGAAAGCCCTCTCTTGAGCTACAGGCTGAGTGTTACTACAGGTGTCCACAGCAGAAGTGACCAGAATTTTGTCCTATGGATGGTCTCAGGGTCAGGTGACCTGGGGTGTGGGAAGTCGGAATGTGACAAGCAGTGTATCAGGGACAGAGGATTGTTTGCTTCCGAGGAAGGAGGAGAGTTAAAGTTTTATCTGTTGGTTTCAGCAGGGTCAGCTTGAGGGGCAGTGTATGGCCTGTTCTCCATCCTTACTGAAGGCCACAGTGGGCTGTTCTTGACCTGGATTGAGCATAGTGCCAGGTTAGTGGAAAATTCAAATTCGCCTTCTGAAACATAAAGGGTTGGTTAATTCTTCCCCACTTGGAATATACAGACAAAGAGAGACAACCCTAGTGTAATATTTGGGAAGTCAATAGATAGTTTTCACAGATTAGACAGAGTTGAAGAGACAATCAGTACTTGAGAACATCTATGAAAAGGCCAGGAGAAAACTGAGATGAAAGGTCTGTGAGACAAAAAGGAAAAATAAACCCACAGGAAAATGCAAAAATGAAGGAAAGGAATATAGATAATGCTATGGTAAACTTTATTATATGTGTAATGGGAATTCTAACTAACAAAATATGTGATTATGTTAAGTAAGAATGGATGAAAAATAAATGTGCCTCTCTGCTTTCTTTAAAAAAATACGATACTTAGAATATAAAGCATTATAAAGATTGAAAATATTTAAATGAAAAATATATAACATTGCTGAACCTGTCCAAAATACACTTATATGATTAGAAATGTGGATTTTTTATTTTTTTGGTAAATATGTTGTACAGAGGGGTTACAATTACATGAGTAAAGTAAGAGTACATTTCTTGTAGAGCATTATTACCCCCTCCTTTGTTTTTCTCCTACTAAAAATGTGGATCTTTTAAAAGTCCTCGGAGGCTGAATACTCAGCAGCTAACACCCATCACTTGCTTTAGGTCACTCATGGTTCCCAAAAAGTTGATTTTAAAGCAAAAGTATTGCAAGAAATCAATGGCATTTCCTAGTAGGACAAGGGAGATTTGATACTTACAAATTTGCATGCAGCTTATAATAGCATAGTTTCAAACGTGGATCAAACAAAAATAGGCACACATGAAAAATAAAAGATATGGAGCTATATTGACAGTGAGGAAACTGAATATATTTCATGAATAATTCTATAAGAGAATTCCCACAAATCACTAAGGAGGTAAAAGTTTACAGAACAGTAATTAACAAAAAGGTCTAATTGAGAAATATAGGACTCCGCATCCTCAAAGTTTAAGTGTATTTTCTTTTTGAGAATATTTGAAACATTTTTAAAAATTAAACACGTTGTGGGATGTTAATTAATTGTTATACATTTTCAAAGAATAAAATTTCATAAAGACTGTTTTATAATCTCAGTGGAGATGAGTTGGAAGCAGTCACACAAAAAATAACTATAAAAATCATGTATTATTTCCAGTTTAGAAATGTGAAGATTAAAGAACTCACTGAGTATAAGGGAATATTATGAGTTAAATAGCAATATTATCATACACATTAAAGCATTTTAATTTGAAAGTGGCATATTTATAGGGAAATTTATAGCTTTATATATCACAAATAAGTGTTGAATGTAATAATTTGAATAAAAATAAACACAGAGACCTGGGATAATTGAAAGGACATTGTGCTAATTAAGAAGTATGAGATTTTAATGTTTCTCAACTGGACAATTCCTACTTTATCTCAGCTAGTATTCCAAAGTCCAGAAGATACTCATCTGGAAAAGAAGAAATCAAAAATTCTTTGGAATTCTCAAAAACTTATTCCGTTGAGGTGATAATCTATCCACTACAGAAAATCTCTTGCTGCTTTTTCTAAATATCATCCTTTGACATTGTGCATAGATTCTTCCAAACAGTCAGTATTGACTCAAAGATTGATCACAGATTTTCCTCTTCCTGTGTTGTCTTTAGGTTCAAGATGTATATAAAGTACATTAGCAATGATTTGAAGCATAATTGGCAAGCTAATAAGTTTCTTCAAGTTTTCTTCATATAACTTACAACATTCTTCACACTTCAATTAAATATTAGAATTTAACTTTATTTAGAAAAAAGAATGATTAATTTTTAACTTTTTTATTTTACAAACAAGAGAACTAATAGTGAATACTTCAAACAGTGGAAAAAATATCAATGAATATTACTGAATATTAGAATAACAACTAAAATGTCCTATAAAAAGTTGACAACACTACACAGAAATGTACTAAAACCATAAACTTAAAAACCTTGCTAATATGCAAAGCCCTTTAATTTCTTGGAATACCATAAATAGAACTTATATAAAGTAATAAGCCCACAGTAATATATTTTATTTGTAAGAATTTCATTTGCATGCTTACTAGAACTGTCTTTCTCTCCCTCCCCCCCCCTCTCTCTCTCTCACACACACACATACACACACAGGTAACAAGACAACAAGTAAAGCAATAATAATTGAATTGTAATATTAAACTTCAATATGTACTATTCCTGTTGCCCAAAACAGCAACTTAGATTTCTTGTTATATATATAAAATAAAGTTTATCATAAGCTTATCTATGTTACTTTCCTTCTTTTCTGTATTTTCCTGTGTTTTTTCCCTTTTTGTTTCTCAGTCTTTTTTTTTTATTATTGTGAAAATACCATACAGAGGGGTTACAATTACATGGACAAGGTAATGAGTACATTTCTTATCAAGCATTGTTGCCTCCTCCTTTGTTTCCCCTTCCCATCTCTTCCCATCTTCCCCCACCCACTTGTCCCATTTGTTAGGAAATGGAAAGACTTGGAAAAAATTATATTAAGTGAAGTAAGCCAAGCCAAAAGAAATATAGGTCCCATGGCTTCCCTTATTTTCAATAACTAGTATATGTCTGAGAACAGAAATGGTCAGATAAGTTGATGTTAGGCGAAATGAACCCAAAGATAAGGATTCTCTCAGTCCTTTAATTTCAGTTTTCTCCTGGTTTTTTTTAATAGACATTCTCAAGTACTGATTGTCTCTTCAGATGTGTCTAATCTATAAAACTATCCATTGACTTTCAAAATACTACAGTAGTGCTGTCCAAGTGGGTAAGAATTAACCAATCCTTTAAGTTTCCTACTCTTGTTTTCAGCTCAAAATAGTTGGATCCCCTACAAACCAGCATGTACATTTTGTTGCCCAATATTTGTTCTCCTAAGCATATTAAATTTGTTGGGACTTTTTTCCAAGATTTTCAGATTTTTTCTAGTGATGTGGCCTTTAAAAAGGCACAAATGTCAGTGAGAAATTGTCTTCTCAAATCACATGATCTTAGGTAGCGTTGGGCAGTATGTTTCAGTCTATGGCTCTGCCGTGGATCATCCAACTTGATTTAACATTTTTAATGTCTGAGGGGTTTGTGATGTAAGAGACTGAAAGTTACACTTCAGATATGTGAGTGAAATGAGGATTTAAACAAAGAAACAAGTCAGAGCTGGCCTCATCTGCCTACCATTATTTTTCTTAAGTAAGAGGCTCTCTGTCTCTCTGTCTCTGTCTTACCTCACAAAGCATTAGAGAACATAAATCTCCAGTCACTTAAGAATGATGCTTTCCTTGTAGGAATCAGAGCTTGTGAAGTGTCACACTGTCATACTTAAAGACATTGTTGATTTGCCTGTCACTTCATAAAGGTTCTTGTCTGAATTTTGTGGAGCCATATTTCCCCTTCCTGACATTACTTTGGATACATGAACTTCATAAATTTACCTTGGATCATGATCTTTTTAAATTAACTCTAAGACATTGTTCCCAAGGCCAATTAGTGATAATATATTTCAGTTGAGTTTTCCAGTGACCCTATTATGCATTAAACTAAATAACATGCTTTTTGGTTCTTCTTTGACATTATGTTTGTAGACATTATCTGTGGGTACACTCACTACCCAGGAAGCTAACAGATGCCTTTTTGTGATTCATGATAAATTGACAGATAAACTGTATCACTCATATGAGAATAACAAGGAAGTATTTTGCTAAATTAACTAAAAGGAAACAAATGAGGTATGAGTAAAAATAAAATGATCCCAGGTTTTTTTCCAGTTCCTCAAAATAAAATTATTCTTTTTTTCCACAAATTTTATATTAAAGCTGATTTCATCTTTTGCTTTCATAGGTCTGATATTTGAAGTTACACAACATTACAGAGAAAATGCTAAAATTGTAAATTTGCCTTTATACTTTTGACATTTATTTCTTCACAATATTCCATACGCCTTTGGCGTTATTTATCTGGTACATATATTAGTAGTGTGTGTGTGTGTGTGTGTGTGTGTCTGTGTGTGTGTCTGTGTCTGTGTCGGTGTCGGTGTCTGTCTTTGTCTGTGTGTGTTTGTGTTTAAGTCTATGAGTTAAGGACTCAAAAATCTAAACCTATTTTTTTCAAATACAAAAGTACTCAGTCTTTTAACATTAAAAAATGAAAAATACATGCAAAATACTAGTAGAAGAATTAAAATTAAAAAAAGAAACAGTGAAGGAACTATCTTCCTTCTAGTAAAGTGACAGATTATTAGTACATATAGAGGAGAGTGAAAACCTTTGGTTTTTCTAAGTTCTCTGCTTTCCTTAGCTCTATGTCCTTCAATAAATCACTGGAGTCAATCTCATTACTTTTATCAGTAACATGGGGTTAATAATGGTACCTTGTTTGGGGGACCTTTGGCAGTATTAAAGAAAATAATAGCCTAGAGTCAGTTTATTACTCAGCCAATCAATTTTAGCTAAAATGATAATTAGATTCTCATATGGTAAAAGATTAAATCTTTTACACTTATGTTTTCATAATTTTTACATATTTAGGATCCTTGAAAAAATAGAAACACAGTCATGGGAAACACATAGAAAATAATTTAGGGATTTTATAATATTTTTGAAAAAAAATTATTGCCTACAAGAAAGGATGCTACTTTAACAGGACAGTTGATGGACTTACAGCCTAAGACTCGATTTATCCCATATTACCAATAGCAAAACATATACAAAGGTATATGTGACATAAAAATGATTACTATTGGGGCATTTCTATTATACCACAAATTCATGAATTATTGTTAAGAAAGAGTAGACTGTGCCCATGAGTAATACACCCTTAATTTCTGGTAAACTAAATAAAGATAGAAAATAAATGTAACATTTTAATATAAACAACAAGATAAACAGTATTTGAATTCTAATACTGGGTATGTGAGAGAGACAAAGAGAAAGACAGAGAGACAGAGAGTGTAGGGCAAGTTACTGAAAGTGGAATTCAGAGCCTCATGCTTACGTGCTCTATCATTCCTTGTTCTAACTCTGCCCAGGCTGACATCAAAAGGTTATCCTTTTATCCTCTCAAGTATCTGAGATAACACAGGTGAGTGACAACTCTTGTCTTTGAATTCTAATCTGAAATGAATTGACAATTATTAAAACTCAGAAGGAGACTATTCTATTGGATAATAAAAGTGACAGATACACTAAATATCTAAATGATAGCTTTTGCTAGTAATCCTAGCTACTCAGGAAACTGAAATTTGAAGATCAAGTCTGAAGATGACTTTTCCAAGCCAGTCTGGTGGAAAAATCCAGGAGACGCTTACCTCCAATTAACCAGCAAAACACTAGAGATGGAGTTGTGGTTGAAGTGATAGAATGCCAGCCATGAGCACAAAAGCTAAGACTTGAATTCAAGCTATGGTACTGGTACAGAGAAAGAGTCAGACAGATACAGAGAGACTGGGTGACAGAGACAGGGACAAAGACAGAAGAACTTCATCTCACTGTGGTTGTTAAGATGAGAAAGACTCTTAGGAGGTTTAGATAGGATCATCAGAGCAGAATTCCTTCTTTCCTTACATGAGATAATTTTGGGCTACCTTAAGTCTACTAGAAGACCATTATCAAATATTGCTCCTCCACCTTGGTCCAGAATTATGAGCTACAATAAACCTGTCTTCTTTATAACTTATCTAGAGCATGGTATTGTGTGATTTGTAAGTGTATAAGGACTGAGGCTCCAGGGTTGAACTGGACCATTTTCAGTTGAAATCAGATGAATATCCTACCATATAAAAATGCTTCAGCAAATAAGAACATCAGGAAAGCTTTGAAAGGTTCCTTTACATTAAACTTTTAATTATTTTTCTGTATAACAAATGAGTCTTTATGCTAAAAATGAATGCATTAAAATGTTTTTATGGTCAAGATCCAATGCTGGTGTAAATATTAAATCAGTGATCACTTCTGGGTAACAGTTTCTTAAAAGGTTAACTATGTGAGACAAGTCATTCCACCATAAAATATTCTTTCTACATAAACAAAAGTATAGCTCAACAAAAAGACTGTTTACAAATGTTTCTATAACATCATTTACAATAGCCTCAAATTGGGAACCACAGTGTCCAATATCATATGAATAAATAAACAAATATTGTTGTTTCTCTACAATGCAGTATTCTTCAATAATAAAAAAATCTTAAACAGCTGATGCTCAATGATATGAGCACATGTACAAATAAATATGCTTAATGGAAATGGATAGGTATCAAAGAATATATACGCTATTATTTCATTTTTATATCAATGAACAAAATACAAAATATTCTGAAATTACAGAAGGCATTTTGTGATTTTGTGGTGGAATTTATTAGAAGATATTAGAAAGAGAACATGGTGAGATACATGTGCCTTAGGAAAACTCCTGATTTTCTATGAAAGAATTTCACAGGGTGCTTATTTATTTATTTTTTTACTAGGAAAAATACAAACTGGTATACAGGTCTTAACTATTAGATGCATATTTTCTGTAAAGTAAATAAACTAAGCCCCTTAATTTAAGAAAACAATTTGATAATATTTTTGTTAATGATAAAATTGACTCTCAAGTAAAAATTAATTTCAGGAAAATTGCTTTAGCACTGTGAACATTACTACTTCTAATGATTAAGGACTCTTATGATGAGATGAGATATCAATAAATGCGATTTACTGATCTGTGTCTGTCTTTGGAAGGCCTATATATTGCATTGAATCAGTGATTTCTAAATGATATACATTGTTTTACAAAGGTATACGTTAGCAAAAAGTACCTCCTTAGTACCAAGAGCAAGATGAGCTACTACATATTAACTAAGTGAGTAAAACTCCATTTGAATTCATTGGAAAAGACTTGGTCACACAAGAGGAAATAACAACCTGGTTTTGTATATTCAATCTTCAGGTCATACTATTGTATGATCACAATTTAATCACAGAATTTAATTATAGAAATTTAATCATAAAAAACACAAATTATTATTTTTTTAATTCTTACTAAACTTGTCTTACCATAATGTCTACTATAGCTAGTAGAATTCAGGTGAAAGTATTACTATAGTATTGACATTATCATGAGAGTCACTGAAGAATTCCGTCACACACAGATGCCGCTGAGACTCTGTGAATGCTTTCTAATTTACAATTATGTGACAATGTGGTATATGTCTAACCTAAATAGAATGTCTAATGAAAAGTATATCATAACCTGTTCAACGAAAACCTTTCTACAGACATCAGATATCATCACTCCTTTCATGGTGATGATGTTCATATACTACATAGGTTCTTCTTTATAAATAGTCTAATGGATACCAGTTGAAAAGAAAAAGTGATTTTATTTTTTGAAAGTATAATGTCTCTAATTCCTAATTATTTTCTCTCCCTGTCTATCTCTCTGTTACTCTGTTTTTTCTTAGTCTCCCTCTCTTTCTCCCTCTTCCCTTCAGAAAAGAAGGAAACCACCATGTAAGACACATAGGAGAAATCTTCAAGTAAATTGGGATGAAGGGCCATCAGAAATAAAGCCTTTTTCTTTCTGAAAAGAAAGGTATCAGGACATTTTTCTTGATAAACATGATATTGAATTTTGAAGTGTTCCTTAAGTTAGGTAAGACTATGAGGGAGCTAGAGCAGAAATTCTGAGTTAATAGGAGTGATCTCTCCTTCAGTATAAATTCATGAAGGACCAATCATCATGTCATTTGAGTGTATATGTGCATGTGTGAGTATATGTGTGTTTATGTGTGCATGTGTGTGTGTGTGCACACGCGCACACCTGCGTGTGTATGTGTTGTATATCCTGGGGCTTGAACTCAAGGCCAGGCACTGTCCCTTAGCATTTTTACTCACTATTGTACTCTACAACTGCTTTTTGCTGGTTTATTGGAGTTATTTATCTCAGAGACTTTCCTTTCCTGAGCATGCTTTGAACTGCATTCCTCAAATCTCAGCATCCTGAGTAGCTAGGATTACAAACTTGACTTAGTGGCACCCATCTATATGTCATTTGTTTTCCTTCCTAACATTAGGTAAGTTTGTCTAACCTCTCCTCTTTTTCTCACTGTACTGAAAATATCTCCTACTTCCACCAAAAATAAAAAATGAGCTAGAGATCTAGGTATTGTGCACATATTGTCCAATATCAGATGCAGAAGAAAAAACAACTTTATGAATCTTAAATTTTAAAATTTTAGAGTATTAACAAATTCTTTACACAGGATCAAAAAATCTTTTGAGGAACTGTGGCCAATGCCCAGATGAGACTTTGTATGCTACAGAGTGCAGAGCGCTCTCAGTGGATAATCACTATTGTATCAACCGTATAGTCAGAATCAAGTCCATCACACTTTTCTTTATAAATACCATCCATCAATCAGATTCTGTATAGCACACAGATCTAAAATGTGGTGTCGTCAACTCATAAATATGTGAAGTATCTATGCATTTCTAAAACTTCAATATTGAAAATGTCAATTAACTGCTATTACTAAATCCATTTATATAAGCAATGCACATTTTCCAGCTTACATTTGTATGAATTCTGCTCTAAGGAAAGTGTGCAAATCTGCCTAGAACTAAAGCACACTGACTAATTTTGTTGATGCTGGATTGATGGTTTGAATATCCAGGAAAGTAAAAAACTATACCCCCCCCAAAAAAAATCTCATGATAGCCCCATGTGTGCGAGAACAAATATATCACACCAGAAGTGCACTCCACCACTTTAAACACTAAACTAGCAAAGCTTCCATACACATTAAGAAATTTGTTTATCCTCTTATTTAAAAGAATTATAGAGGTAGACAATGAGGAGCTGAGACTGGCATTTCTTCAATCTCATTTGCAGAATTTAGAATCCTCCTGTTTTCTAATTACTGTTGATTTCATCTTGAGGGAGACAATATGCTTACTGAACCTTTATCAGTTAGACAAGTGGTGGGAGCCATGGAGGGTTGGCATTTCCAGATGACAAATAGGATAGGGTTTATTTGTAGACATTTCAGTCTAGACATTTCTAGTCATTTCAATCTAGAAATAACCAAGGTGAATGGCTAACAGAGATTTTGGCAGTTTCTTCTTGTCAATCTCATTTTATTTCTTTATCTAAATAAATACATTATAAATATATACAGATACATGAGAAAAATGTATACAATAAACACCAGCAGTATATGCCATTGTAAAAAGGTACTGAGTTTAATAATGCATTAATTGACAGAGTAGTTATCCTACTCTGTTACTGAACCAGCTAGATAGGATGTCAAAGACATTTCTCTCCATAAACAATTACAAAAAATAGATGGCACAATTACTCAGAAGTTTACCATGACTGAATCAGAACTAGTTTCCAGCTGCAATATGTCTACAAACTTGATTTCTCTTTGGCTACCTATTCAGTACAAAATGCTTTTTTTTTGGCTTGACATTTTATCAACATATCTTCATTACTTGTGATATATGTATGTGTGTGTGTTTGTTCACACACACACACACACACACACACACACACACACACACACACACACATATATATATATATGGTTCACAGCTAAAAGTAAAACTTCACTTAAAATGCTCACTGCATATATCTGTCAAGCTTTAGGAAGAAGATGACTATATGGAATCCCTACATAATTTTGTGAATAGTTAAAGAAACTCTCTCTATCCCAGAATTCTTCTAGGTGTTTGAGGCATTAGCAAGATAATGCTTAATGCTTTCTTCTGTATAACAGCAAAAAAAATCACTTAACATTGTAAACAAGTATTTAACTCACAATTTTCATTTAAATTTTCTACCACAGTATTTATTTCTATGTTCCAGATACATTTAACAAATGTAGTTAAAGTTGAAGCCTAAATTTTCTTTAATGTGATATTCTTACATGTAGTAATTGATCATCCAATGGAAAATAGGAAAAGTATTTAAACCTTGATGTCTAATTAACAAAATCTAGGCATAACTCAGATGGCAAATCCTTGATAAATTTAAGGCTATCAAGAGGTGTTTAAAATTTCTAGTCTGCCACTTGACATAGTTATCCAACATTGACAACTCCTATGTAACTTCTCATTTAGGTGTGATATTAACCTTTCTGCCAGCCTCTGCTCATAAGATCATTTAAAGTATGGGTGCCCATGGGGCCCAAAATTTGGCAAAAATATTATTACCTATGAATGCTATCACCTGTAATCCAAATTGGGTAAATCACATTTTTCTAAAAGTGTATAAGAAGAAACAAGTGGTAAGTGTATTCATCAAAACAAAAATTTTAAGATATATACTAGGTGTCTAATCATGTAGTTAATGTCCTTACATGTTTTAGGGATTAGAAAAAAGTCCTTACTAAGAGGTATGAATAAGAACTAATATATAGTAAGAAGACAGAGGTTAGGAAAGACATTTGGTAGAAATACCCAGAAAAGTCATCATTTATTTAAAGACAAAGAGCAATAAAATGTCAGTTCAAGCAAACCTTGAGATTAACTCCAAGGCCAAGGTCCCTGAGAATTCATGTAGCTTATAAAGAAGAAAAATTACAGTACGTCCAAGAAATCTAAGAAATAAATGTCTATATTGTTGATTCCATTTCCAAAAATACCTGCTGAGGATTACAAACATATTTAGTACTAAAGTATTATTATTATAACAAGAAATAAACATCAGTACAAGAAAAAGTAATTATTATTAATGGAATAAAGTAATCAATCATAATCTAAACTTTACCAAATGTTATATATACATATATGAATATAAAATATAAATAGCATATGACATAAAATATCATTTGGAAGGCATATAATCTGAGAAAATAGTATACGCATACAACCAACTTCTTGATTTCCAGATAAGTTAACTTATAATAAAGTAAAAACTTAAAATCTTGTGACAGTATGGACCACATCATTCTAAATCTGTGAATCACTTTAAATTCATGTCAAAAACATGATTATCCATTTTAGCATTGATGTTATTATTACTATGAAATAATACATTGTTTTGAGCACTTCAGAAATATTTATCTTAATATTTTCATAAAATCCTTATTATGAGATGGATAAATATAATCACATGCATTTTACTGATTAGAAAAATGTCATGAATAATACACTAGGCTAATTGGGAATATTGATGATCTTAACCATTTATTCCATAGTCTCAGAAAATGTACTTAGTTGAAGTCAATTGAAGTAAGAATACAAACCAGTTAAGTGTAAGAAGAGGGACAGCTTCTTCAGTAAATGGTGCTGGCAAAATTGGTTAATCACTTGTAGAAAACTAAAGCTAGATCCTTATATATCACGCTGCACCAGAATCAACTCCAAATGGATCACACACATTGGAGTCAAAGCAGATATTCTGAAAACATTACAGGATGGAATAGGAGAAACCTTAGATCTCCTTGGAACAGGCTGAAATTTTCTTAAAAGAGACTCAGAAACACAACAAATCAAAGAAAGGTTGGACAAATAGGGTTCATGAAATTTCAGAACTTCTGCATGGCAAAGGACATAGCTAGCAAGGTCAAAAGAAAACCCACAGATTGGGAGAAGATCTTCATTAGCCATACAACAGACAAGGGTCTCATATCTAAAATATACCTGGAACTCAAAAATTTAAATCCCCCAACAACAAATCTTCAAAGAAACAACTGCCCAATAAATAAGTGGGCTAAAGACTTAAAGAGAAACTTCTCTGAAGAGGAAAGAAGGATGGCCAATAGACACATGAAGAAATGCTCAACCTCCTTAGCCATAAAAGAAATGGACATCAGAACAACACTGAAATACCACCTCACCCAAGTTAGCATGGCTATAATCAAGAACTCTAATAACAACAGATGCTGGAGGGTATGTGGACGGAAGGGAATCTTACTGCATTGTTGATGGGAGTGTAAACTTGTTGAAGCATTTTGGAAAGCAGTATGGAGGTTCCTCAAAAGACTCTACATAGAGTTCCCTTATGATCCAGCAATCCCACTTTTGGGCATTTACCCAAATGATGATAAACAAGACCATACTAAAACTCCGAACACAACTATGTTTATTGCAGCATTATTTACCATAGCTAAGATGTGGAACCAACCCAGATGCCCCTCAGTAGATGAATGGATCAAGATAAAGTGGTATATATACATAATGGAATTCTATGCCTCCATCAGAAAGAATGAGATTGCCCCATTTGTTAAGAAATGGAAAGACATGGAAAAAATTATATTAAATGAAGTAAGCCAGGCCCAAAGAAACATAGGTCCCATGGTTGCCCTTATTTGCAATAACTAGTATGTGTCTGAGTCAACCAGAAATGGTCAGAAAAGTTGATGTTAGGTGAAATGAATCTCAAGATAAGTATTCAAAGTTTCTTTTTTCTTTCTTGCGATTGTTTCTAACATATTTATAAGATAATTTCTTTGTTGCTTTGTATGTCTCTCCCTCACTGTACAACCCCTGCTTTCATTGTATTTGATGTTGGTATAATTTGTGGAGGGGAAGGGCAAAAACAAATCATTTAAATAAGGATACAGGTGGATCCATTGCAACAATGAGATGTATAAGTCGTATGTCAAAAACCGAACTTTACAACTTTGGCCAGGTATGGGGGGATGAGGTGGTTGGGAGGTGGGAGATGGGAAGGGATGGGAAAGGGAAACAAAGGAGGAGGCAACAATGCTTGCTAAGAAAACCACGCATTACCTTGCCCATGTAATTGTAACCCCTCTGTAAGGTATTTTCACAATGAAAAAAAGAATACAGTGAAAGCAGGGGTTTTCGGTATAATTTGTGGAGGGGAAGGAAAAAAATAAATAGTTTAAATAGGGATACAGGTGGATCCATAGCAACAATGAGATGTACAAGTTGTTATGTGGAAAAACGAACTTTACAACTTTGGTGGGGGGGAGGAGGATGGGAAGGGATGGTAAAGGGAAACAAAAGAGGAGGCAACAATGCTTGATAAGAAATGTACTCATTATCTTGCCCATGTGATTGTAACCCCTCTGTACAGTATTTTCACAGTAAAAATAAAAATAAAAAAAGAAAAGAAAACAGGAGAGGGGAGGAAATGAGTTTTACTTTGGGTTGAGTATAATACAAGTTAGTGTCTGGATGCACTTTTCAGTTTGAAGCACTAGTAAAGACAAAGAATTCTTGCTATCCTGGGTATCATTCTACTTCAGAAATCATGAATTCCAATATATCATTTTGACTGCAATTTCTTTTCCTTGCAACACTTTAATTCCTTTATTGCAATTTTCCTCTTTGCAATCTCATCGCCAACACTAATTTTTTTTGTCAGACTTTAGATTCATTTGTGGAAAATGACAGAAGAAATGAAGAAATGAAATGTACAGAAGCAGGAATGAATCCTGATAAAAATCCTCAAGTAATTCTTGACACTCAAAAGTAAAGGTGAGGTCCTCCAAATATTATTTAAGACTCCACACAAGCTTCCTCTATACCTCTCACATCTCTGCCCTTTCTTCTGCTAAACATTCTTGCTCCAACCTCATTGGCATCCGCCATTCATCAAACATATGTTACAGCTCTCTTTGAAGTCGTTTGTCTGACTGGTCCTACTGCTTCAGGCTCTATCTTCTTTGTTTTTCTTTTCTTTACCTAGACAGGTTTTGACTCTATTTTCAAGGCTGTCTCAATTACTTTCCCAAATTACTGATCTAGAATATCCAACCAGCATTGTTTTCCTGGACTGTTTGTTGTCTTCTCTTAGGGTACTGCCTCCCAGCACCACATAATAAATGTTTAATTTATAACTTTTGCTCTTTATTTTTTGTGTATTTATTAGGAGTTTGACACATTTACGATTCATTTTTCCACAATTATGCCTACTTAGCAAATATATATATATATATATATATATATATATATATATAAAATGCTTTTAATACAGGCTACAAATTTGCCTCTTCTCAAGACAACATAGGATTGATTGTAGGCCTGTACTTTGGCTTGAGGCTGTTATTCCCTGTGTTCCATTAAACCATTTACAATGGAATCTTGTACATCAATAATCAGAATAAACTTTTTAAGTGAGTTCTGCATCATTTTGTATGTTGTGGTGTGGGAGGAGTCACATATCCTGGGTTTTAAATTGAAGAGAATTGTAACCTTTGGATTTCTAGTATTTAACATTGCTCTCTCTATCCATTCAATGTAGATTGCTTATGCACAGTGTATGAATGAATCATAGGTATCATTGGTGCCAGGAAGAGCAAGGTGAAGGACCATGAATCAATCCTGAATCAGACTCTGTAGTTGATGAGTGTATACTGAATGCTCAAGGAGAGAGTGTAGAGAGAACCATAAATTCTAAGTGAAAGTGGATGGGAAGATCACAGGACCATTGTTTGGCTTGTATCCTCCTGTGCAACAAAGAGTACAGGATAGATTTTAAGGTGGCTTGTATAAGTCCATGGTTGAGCCTAATAGAGACAACAAACTACTCGAAGTTATTAATCAAGAGATGTCAGGAAGTAGTATTGGATCTAAGTTACTTTTGACAGAGATTTATGATCTGAATCATAAAGAAAGAGGTAAAGACAGAAACACACAATTAGAGAAAAACAGAAACAGAAACTTACAGAATCCAAAAGGTAGGAAATCAAAATGATCTTAAAGAGTCATTAAGGCCAAGCATCTGTATAGAAATGGAGAGAGAAGTACCAACAGAACAATGTTTGAGAGGAAAGATCAATGGAGCATGCTCTCTGGATATGGAGAGTAGAGGATTTTTTGTTGTCTGTGACTCTGCTGTAAGTTTGAGCAATTTGATGATATTATTTATAATACTTGTCCTGACTTCAAAATTATACCATTTTCAAGTTCAGGACTAAGGTCATACAAATATTAGGCAAAAGAGTAGGTATCCACAAACAGATGGTGGAGTTACTCAGGTGTACAGAGGGACAAAGTCCTAATTAATATAAAGTTTATTTTTTATGGTATATATCTGTTAAATTTCAAACTTTCTAGTAAGCTTCAAATTTCATGCTACAAAAGTAGATAATTGCATTTGTGTATATGAACAATACTGGTTGAACAATCTGCATATTTTTGAAGTTGTCCTGAATCCTTCTCTTGTTATTTGCCATGTGGAAAGAGATGTGGGTGAGGAAAAAGGGTGAAGGAATGGGAAGATGGGGAAAGCATACACAAAGAATAGGACTTTGACAAATGAAAATGCTTCCAACACATCAACTGTGTCTCCAACAGAAAATTAGAACATTTCTGAATCAAATGAATTGAATGCAAGAGAACTTTACAATACTGCCATTATATATCCTCGGAAAAGAGCAAGTGACTTGTAAAATCTGCTAAGGAAAGAAAAACTGAAATATGGGCATTAAATTCCAGTCTCCATGGACAAATCAAAGGTAAATCCTGTATAATATGACTTGCAAATTTTGAGACCCAGGTAGTTAATGACTTCACAAAAGCTATGATGCACTGAAAAATTACAACTCACACAATGTTTTAGGTGAAATGGAAGAAGCATGAAAATATTTGGAATAGAATCTGTGGATTCAAATGATAAAATAAAGTCAAAGCAGAGAGTTGGCAGTTGCTCGTCTTTGCTTTGGTGTTTCCTTCTTTTTTTCACATTCTAAAAATCCTTTATTACTAAACTAATATCAATCTTGCATTTTTATTGTGAAAATACCGTATCGAGGGGTTACAATTACATGGGCAAGATAATAAGTACATTTCTCATGTGTTGGAACTTACAGGTGCCTTTTTCAGGTTGCTTAGCAGCTGGGTTCCATATGTAAACTAGGTCCCTCCAATTTGACTTGTGTGGGATTTGTAAGGTAGAAAGAGGGGCTTGCAGGGCTCTGGCATTTGTTTATGAGGTACATAAACATTGGAATATTATTGGATCTTCTTCTGTTGTGTACTTGTCATTTGCTTTGTGAAAGATTATGAAGGACAGGGTACCGGTGAGACGATTTCTATATTCAGAGACAATGAGATGCCTTTGAGTCAGAATTAAGCCACCTCTCCCAGAAGTCCCGTCTTCAGATAGCAGTGCTTCGGTGGGCCCTGAGGAGCACTAGTGTTATTTCAAAGAAATTCAGCTTAGACTGCCACTTCCAGCTCTCCAACTTTAGGAAACAAAGTCTCTATATCTAAATCTTCTCTGTTAAGGTGGGGGAAAAAAACAGTTATAAAAGACTTTCAGCTTTCTGCTGCTGAGTTTGGCTAGGTTCTCAACTATCTGAAATCCATAATGAAGAATATAAATTTGTGAAAATTGTGAATGTTTTGATAGCTACAAAAAGTGCGCTTTCTTCTTACTCTGAATATAGATACACAAAATTAAAGTCCTCATAACTATTAAGAGTCAAGGAAGAACCATGTACTCTCCAAGTAAGTGCCAACTCATAGAAGATTGTGACCACGTCTGCCTGTTTATATTCACCTGTGCATGGAGAATTAATATTAACCAAATCTTAACAATATGGTTAGATATACATACCTTCTGTTTTCTCATATTTATACCTTTTTATTTACAATAATCACATCTGTCTTTTACCTTATTTTCTGCTACCTGCTTCTAAAAACCCTGTCCATTTCAGAAAATGTGTTTTAAATGCTACATGTTCAGTGGTAATTTCCACTACATATATTGCCAAACTGTACACTTTTCCTTTGTCAAAAAGTGACACCATTGGGGCTGGGAAGGTGGCTCGGTGGTAGAGCGTTTGCCTTCCATGCTTGAGGCCCTGGGTTCAATGATTCCTCAGCACCACATAAGCAAAAAGAAAAAAGCCAGAAGTGGCACTGTGGCTCAAGTGGTAGAGCGCTAGTCTTGAGCTGAAGAGCTGAGGGACAGCGCACAGGCCCAGAGTTCAGGCCCCACTACCAGACCCCCCCCCAAAAAAAAGAAAAAAGTGACACCGTTCCCTAAATCATACCACACAACTTTCCACAGTGATTTTTCTAAAGAAACCAAAAAGAAACTTAATGTAAATATTTGAAAAATAAAAAAGATCAAATCTGAGAGAAACTTTGCTTCAGTGGTCTAATTTACCCAATCTTTTCTAATTAATTGATTTTCAGGTTTTTAGACTTATAGCTTCTATCTTGGCAGATTTTTGTAATAGAAAATACCAACAAGAACTAGAAACTCTACATCTAGACTTATGGTAGACTTATGGATTTGTTCATGTGCTAGAGTGGATTATATAATTGCTTGCAGAAACACATGTATAGTATATAAACAAAGTAATTTTCATTTGGTTCATATAACTTCATGAGAGTAACTAGGTAATCCAAGTTAGAAAGTCCTCCAATTAAAACTAAAGTCTTTTTTGATAATTCACCAGTAATATTACCTTTAGTTTTGTAGACACACTTCTAGAAAATTTTCATTCAGAACAATATAAAAGTAAAGTGCCATCAATATTAAATGACTCACACTTGTATTCCTAGCTACTCAGGACGTTGAGATTATAGGATCAAGTGTGAGACAGCACAAGGCAGGAAGGTCTGTGAGACTCTTAACCTTAATTAACCACCAAAAAACTGGAAGTAGAGTTGTAGCTCAAGTGGTACCATGTTAGCATTGAGCAGAAAAGCTCAGGGGCAGCAATGAGGCCCTGAGTTAAAGACCCAATATCTGCACAAAAATGTTTTTTTTTGGGGGGTCCGGTCATGGGGCCTGAACTCTGGGCTTGGGCGCTGTCCCTCAGCTCTTTTAGCTCAAGGCTAGCGCCCTACCACTTGAGCCACAGCGCCACTTCTGGCTTTTTTCTTTTTGCTTATGTGGTGCTGCGGAATCGAACCCAGGGCCTCATGCATGCAAGGCAAGCGCTCTACCACTGAGCCACCTCCCCAGCCCCACAAAAATGTTTTTTAAAAACAAAAATGTATACTGTCAGCATAAAGCTATAGAACAATCCAGTTTACTATTAATAGAATGTAACCAAATGAAATGAAATACTTATCTTTAAAAATGGGAGAAAATGCCTAACATCATTTGATTTGTAATTAAGCAAATCAACATTTGTGGATTTGATTATAAGAACAAAGGCAAAGACCATATGCAGAAGTCCAAATGCACTGCTTTGTCTGGAGCTTGATCTAAATTTTGATGTTTGACATTTCAGTAGTGAACTATCAGAGCTATACAGATTGAAAATTATGTTACAATATTCACATGCTGATAAGCCACATCTTGAAAAACACTTTTACTGTGCCCATAGGACCCTGTCTTATTGCTCTACAAACAATAAACTGATACTGAAATATGATATTTCTTCCTTTATTCTTCTAATATACCATTTCTGAAACATGCTAGTTAATTTATTTCACCAAGAAGAAATTAATTTTCTTTTCTATGCATTTTTCTAATTAAAAATTAAGTTTACGAATTAAAAATAATGAATGAAGAACTAAACAGGCATAGCCTACACTTTTAAAATGAAAACAAGTAAGAACCCAAAAGAATTTTATTATCTGCCACAATGTAGTTATTATATAATATGGAAAGATAATTCAAACTTTTGAAAATACCTTATATTTTAAAATACCAGAAGATATCCAAGAAAAGATACAAAGCAACAACCATGTTTTAAAAAGAATCCATTAGGATTTGTTACATTTTTTTTCTTTTTTTCTTTTGAAAATACTGTACAGAGGGGTTACAATTACATGGGCAAGATAATGAGTACATTTCTCATCAAGCATTGTTACCTCCTCCTTTGTTTCCCCTTCCCATCCCTTCCCATCCTCCTCCTGCCCCCCCACCCAATCCTCCCCATTCCCCCTCCCCACCAATGTTGTAAAGTTCGTTTTCCACATAACGACTTGTACATCTCATTGCTGCAATGGGTCCACCTGTATTCCTATTTAAACCATTTGTTTTTCCCCTTCCCCTCCACAAATTATACCGACATCAAATACAGTGAAAGCAAGGGTTATACTGTTGGGGGGGGAGGATTTGTTACATTTTTAAACTTAGAAACAAAATTTAGTTCTGAGCTTCTGTATTTTCCATAGCTGATAGTTTATGACACTATTATCCTCTAATCATCAAAAATCTAGAACTGGAGCTGTGTCTCAAATGGTAGAGTGTTAACTTTGAATAAAAGAGCCAAATAAACTCATGATGGTCTGAGTTCAAGCCTCAGTACCAGTGCACACAACACACACACACAAAACACACACACACACACACACACACACATACACACGTAAGTATCCTTACTGAGGTAGGAAAAAGATATCTCTTTAAATTGTCTCATAAAAAGTACCTTTAAGATCTTTTTAACTCATTCTACCCCATCCCAAGTCAATTGTCAGGCATAAGTGAGAAACTAAACCATTGTAAGAGGCAAACAGGTTTCTTACAAGAGTTACCAAACAGTTTTAAGGATTTTTGTTTTCAAGCATGGCATTTTTGTTCTCAAAAATCCCATTATGGGGGCTAGGAAGGTGGCTCGGTGGTAGAGCGCATGCCTTGCATGCATGAGGCCCTGGGTTCGATTCCTCAGCACGCATAAGCAGAAAAAAAAAAGCCGGAAATGGCACTGTTGCTTAAGTGATAGAGCGCTAGCCTTGAGCTGAAGAGCTCAGGGACAGTGCCCAGGCCCAGAGTTCAGGCCCCACGACCGCCCCCCCCAAATCCCATTATTCAACTAATTTTAATGCAGCTAAAATTCATGAAAGATCATGTAAAATTATGAACTGATTAGGAGGTAATATGATTTTAGAGAGGATTAAAATATTTTTCACTTGTGTTCCCAAAGTTTATACTCCTATGTACACATATTACATTTTTGTGTGTATATATTGTAGAAGCTTTAATATCAAAATGTCCTGCATCAAAGCCCAAGTCTTATTTATTCACCTTCAGTATTTTCTGTGGTATTGAGCTCATTGTTAGGCTCAATAACAAATGCTTGATAACTCGATTAAAAGTAATCAATGTAACGTATATTTTTCCAGTTGGTTTTGCTAAATTGGATCAATAATTTAGACTCATTCTTGAGTGGTAACTAAGATAATAAAAGCAACCACATGCTTTCTGATCTCAGCTTCAAAAGCACTATTCACAAAAGGAAAATCTTTAACATTCAACCAGAAGATTGGATTCCTACAGTCCTCTCAGCCAACATATGCAGATTTTCTTTTCTATTTTTTTAGTCTTCAACCAATCTTCTCAGTCTATTTAATTGTATGGTTATCTGATCCAGGGGTATCTCCTCTATTAAAACATAAATATCCATAAAAAGATCTCACTTGTCTCCCATGGAACGTGATCACAATAAAAGTTGGCAATATAATTTTTAGAGATATGACAGACAGATGGAGAGAAGGACTTCAAGCATTATTTACTTGATAACAATGAAGTATGCACTTAAATTATGATTGGCCTAAGTTAACAGTGTAATTTTTATCTTTGTGCCAAAAGGTCAGGCTTATGACATAAACTAAATGATGATGTTTAGAGCATGTTAAGATTCAGATATCTTACAAATCCTAGTCAAAAATTCTCATGACAGCAGATGTGGTCCCTAGCATTTATTGTTTCTATGGTAACATTAACCAGGCTGTCCTATGGGGAAAAACAATTCCTCTTGTGTTTGCCTATACCTTATATTAAGTTTTTATAGTTTCAGGCACCCTCAAAATTCTTTACTTGCAGACTGAAGGACTTTAAAATATGAAGATCCTTGTGATTCTCCAGGAAAAATTAAAAACACTGCCTTTGCTAAAACCAAGCACCTGGGACCATCAATTTTACTTTGTTATTTTTGAAATAGCTAGTCATATCCCTAGGACCTAGTATGTTATTGAATGTGAAATTATTAGTTTAAGGACAACACAGCCTACTGAAGCTACCCTGTTACCACTAACAAAAAAAAAAAAAAAGAACCAAAGGCATGGAGCACACTCTCCATATTCTGGTTATTGTTCCACAGGTTCATTAGAAATAGCATCAGAATAGATAAACTATAATTCTTAGAGACCTTTCCCTGTCTCCAGGGACAAATGCTTAGCAGGAAAGCCAGACAATATAAGGAGAGTAACAAATCTCAAAGCTTCTCCAGAAAGATTTTAATTAGAAATAAATTCCACTAGATCCTAGTGACTCAAGTTTGTAATCCCAGCTACTCAGGAGGCTGAGATCTGAGGATCACAATCTGAAGCCAGCCTATGGCAGGAAAGTCTGTGAGACTCTTATCTCCAGTTAACCAACAAAAAAAAGCCAGAAGTGGAGCTGGCTGTGGCTCAAAGTGGTGGATTGCTAGCCTTGAGCATCAATGCTCAAGGATAATGTCCAAGCCTTGAGTTCAAGCCCCAGGACACACACACACACACACACACACACACACACACACACTTCTGAATATAAGACGGAATTATAGAAGATGCCTTAAAATCAACATATATCAGTATATACTCTACTTCTAAGTCAAAGATAATTTTGAGTAATTTGGCTATGGCCTCTACTCTGCAAAGGTTTACTTAATGTCAATAAGAAATGTTGTGTATTTATGTTAATATGACTAAGGAATCTCATTAACCAAGTCCTGCTTTTATATGTTGGCCTTTGTGCAGATAAGATGCACACATTTTACTATACATAGTAGTTCAAACCTGTAATATCAGCTACTTGGAAGAGAGTGAGGAGTCATACTTCAAGATCATCAAGGTCAAGTTGAGCAGGCTCCATCTCAAACAATGGTTGAAGTGTGGTGCCTTACATGTAACATTGTAACAATACAGCAAGCACAAATAGGAGGATCTAGTATTAACCAAGTAGACTCAAATGGCAAAGAACCTCCTTAACAAAGATTTAAAATCCTGGGACCAAAAAACGGAACAAAACAAACAAACAAACCCAGTGGTATTTTAAACTTTGTTGATATATCTAAAAGCATTTCATTATTTTGTTTCTAAATTTATTGTGTAAGTCAACAACTGAGAAAACAGTTCATTATATTTAAAAATAGCTTTATAGCATTTTGGTAAAAGATTCAAACTTAAGTAAAATGTATAATAGAACAATAACTTCATATTTGTGGATTTCTGAAACTGGAATAAGCCTTTGTAATGATTTTTTTCTTGACTATGTAAATATAATTCAGAACAAGTCTTTTAAAGGCATTTTAATTGATAGCTTTAAAAATTTTTCTTCCTTCCTCATGAATGATTTGATTTTTTTTCTGATTTGACAATGAAGCTTCTTTTACTTTCCTTCCTCCTTTCCTTCATCCTTTCTTTCCTTCTTCCTTCCTTCCTTCTCTCCCTCCCTCCCTCCTTCCTTCCCTTCTTCCTTCCTTCCTTTTTCCCTCCCTTCCTTCCTTCCTTCCTTCCTTCCTTCCTTCCTTCCTTCCTTCCTTCCTTCCTTCCTTCCTTTTGTCTTTCTTTCTACCTTCATGTGTATGGGTGTGCCACTACTGGTGCTAAAGACCCTGCCCTATCCTTTGTTTTTCTCTCATGTCTGCCTTCTACCACTTGAGCTTTGGCTTCACATCCATCTTTCTGATATTTAACTGGAGCTATGACTCAATGATTTGTCTGTTGGGCTGGCTTTGAACCAAATTCCTTAGGCCTGGCATTCCTGAACAGCTGCATAGCTACCCTTTCAAGTTTAAGCCACTAGTGACCAGCTGTGTTACAAATGCAGTTTTGAAAGCCGGAGAACAGAATTTTCCAATGTTGGAAAATGACAGGATTTGCCAACCTTGACACACTCACTAAAAATAAAGTCACAATGTTAAGGCTTTTTTTGTCAGTCATGAGGCTTGAACTCTGGGCCTGGGTGCTGTCCCTCAGCAATTCAGCTCAAGGCTAGTGCTCTACCACTTGAATCACAGTGGTACTTCCAATTTTCTGGTGGTTAATTGGAGATCAGAGGCTCACGTACTTTCCTGCCCTGGCTGTCTTTGAACTGTGATCCTCAGATCTCAGTCTCCTGAGTAGCTAGAGTGAAAGATATAAACTAGAGGCACCTGGCTTTGTTAAGGCATTTTGATTGCTGGAAAAAAATAATTTTGCCACCAGATGTTTTATCTTGGATATGTTCAACATACTTCTTTGTGAGACTCAATGCTGTCTTATATTTACTTTTTGTCTTTACTAATTTTTGATAAATTGGATGATTTCATGGTAATCATTTAAAGGTGACACCTAGACCATAATTGCCTAAGCAGCTACAGAATACTAAATGGCATATAATTTTTTGTAAGTATTGCATTTGGTTGTATTTGCTCTGTAACTAGAAGTAATTGGGTTCAAGACCCCTATGGAGAATAGTTATCCTAAATATACCATGCAATTTTCTATTGATAATCATAGAAAAGCTTAATTTATATACTAGGCATACTAATCATACAATAGCAACCCATTCTAACAATACAACATTATGCTCTTCTGCTGTTTGTTGCCATCTCTCTTTCACTCCAGACACTTAATTGTCCTGTATTCATCCCTTCTCTCATAATCATATGGAGATGAAAAAAATGCTTACCCGAGATGCAATGAGGTCACACACAAACACATACACACACACACAAAAGGATGAGGAACAATAGCTTAGGAGATTGATTAAGACAGTCCTCATTTTTTTGGAGGATTCTTGGCCTGCTCATCTTCTCAAGATAGTGACTTGTCACCCAGTATCATCTGTTGGAACAGGCTATTGTCAAAATCAGGAAGGAAAGAGCTGATTGGTCAGTTATTCTGTGTCAAGCACTTTATAGTCTTATTAATTATTCCATGCTGGCTTTGAACTTGTGATACTTCTTCCTCACCTTCTCTATTATTAGGATCATAGAACCATTAATGCCATCATCAGGAGCCTTCTGGCATGACCTCATTGAAGCCTAATGACTTCCTCAAGTACCTACCTCCAAATACCATTAATATATAAATTTGAAGATGTTTCTAAAGTTTGAACTTTTATGAGGACACATTCAAGCCATAATAATGGCAAAGAGAACCTTCTACCCACAGTCTCTTATTCAATGTTATTTCCACTTAGAGCCTTAGAATAACTTGTAGAAAGGCCTAAGCTGAGATTTGAAGAGGAGTCAGCTTAAACCCAAACTCCTGGAAGTGTGTTTACCCCAGTACAAATTAGACCATAATAACTGACCCTCTACAATGGGCCAATTTAGCAAACTTTTGTTCTGATGAATGTTGTTAGGGGATAACCTGAGGAAGTCCCTGCTGGTAAAGGTCTTAGTTTTATTCTGTTAAGCCTGGAGTAGTGATCAGAAGATTTCTACATCAGGGAGGTGGATAATTAGAGCTGTTCTCTGGATAGTGGATGGGTTCTCAGGAGGCAGTGCGAGGCAGACCAAAACTACGACCTTGAAAAAATAGTTCAAAGGTATAAGAAGGAAGTTGGGACCACTAGGATTGAGAATGAAATGAAGAAATGGAAACTTCTGGGATTCACAGGTTAAATCTGATTGAAAAGCTAGGCCAGATTCAAAGGGTTTATTTTATTTATTTACGTATTCTTGACAGTTCCAAGGCTTGAACTCAGGGGGGAGGGCACAGTCCCTGAGCTTTTCTGCTCAAGGCGAACACTCTACCAATTGAGTTATGGTTCCACTTTGGGCATTTGTTTATTTATTTATTTATTTATTTACTTTGGTGTAGTTCAGTGCAGATGAGTCTCATGGACTTTCCTGCCTGGAGTGGCTTTAAAAATTGATCCTTAGATCTCGGCCTCCTGAGTTTTTACGATTACATGTGTGAGCCGCTGGGGCTGGGCTTTTTCTCTAATTTTTAAGTGACATAAAATATGGTCTTGGAAAGACACAATGCCTATGCCTATGTGCATCTGATCATGCCAAGTAATGCTTATAAGGATTGCTGAAAAGAGAACACCACTTGGTTCAGGCAGAAAAGAGTTTATTAGGAGCACCAAACCTCTAACCTGTACCAGATGTAGTATACTGAGTTGTGCCAGGCCACACTGGAGAGTAGGGTATAGCACAAGTATAGCATGCAATAGACTGACTAATGGTGGAATGATATTGTGCAGGGAAAGGGGAGGAGGAGGTATGGCCCCAAAGAAGTGAAGTGACCTCAGAGAATAAGGAAGTGACCTCAAAGCCCGGGGTCCTTCTGTTGACTCACAGTCAGGTGATTTACAGCCACAGGTGATTTCTGTGAAAGCTGCAAGCTGTTCTTCACAAAGAAGAGGTGGGAGGGGGGAAGGCAAGGGGTTGATATCCTGGAAGGACCTGATGACACTATTTATGAAAATGGACCCGAGAAACTGAAAACAAAAGCATTTAATCTTTATTTTTTCTTTTTGCTGTTTTTCTTTACTTTTTCTTTTCTATTTGCATATTTATATGTCTTTGGAAGTATAAGGGGAGGATCAGAAGGGACTAAGGGAGAAAAAAATGCAGCAGTGGGGGCTGGGAAGGTGGCTCAGTGGTAGAAGACTGGCCTTGCATGCATGAGGCCCTGGGTGCAATTCCTCAACACCACATAAGCAGAATAAGCCAGAAGTAGCACTGTGGATCAAGTGGTAAAGCATATGCCCCTTGAGCTGAAGAGCTCAGTCACAGTGCTCAGACCCAGAGTTCAAGCCACATAATGGACAAAAAAGAAAAAAAGAAAGAAAGAAAAGTGTTCAAGAGTGGTATTTACTGGATACTATATTGAAAACAAAATACATAATTTATGGATGGGATGGGAGGGAAAGCTGGAAGATAGGTAGGGAAACAGTGAAATTTTTGAAAAAGAAATGTACTGTTTATCTGATTTATGTAACTGTAATACATCTGTATATCAAATTCATAATAATATAAAATAAAAATGTAATTAAAGTGAATAGATGAAATAAAGTAAAAACAGAGGTTGGGAGAATCATGGCTCAAAACCTGCCTAGGTAAAATGTTCCAAGAATATAAGGTTCACTAGAAAGAAACCTGCCAAGTGATTGAGGGAGAAAAGAGGTTATTGGGAAGAGAGCAAAGCACTAACTGGCAAAAAATATACACAGGAGAAAAAAGAGAGGAAGGAAAAAAAAAAAGAGGAGACTTGCATAAAGGCAAATTTTATAGAAAATGGGGGGAGCTATATTTCAGCAGATGCAGAAGTGATCTCAGGCCCTGGGGACTTTCTCAATATTAGAGGGAGGGGTGAACAGGGCAGTACAGGAAATGATCTTACCATATAAGGAAGTGATCTCAGAGTCTAGGATCCTGTGTTGGCTCATAGTCCAGTGATTACAGTTTTCAAGCAAATGAAGCAGAAGTGTAAGGGAGAGGATTCCCAGGAGACCTAACAATTATCACATCTCAACCAATACCAAAACAAGGTGGTATATGCCTTTTATCTCAGCTGGAGGCAAAGTGTGAATAGTTCAGGAGAGGCTAACCATAAATAAAACTTCATATTCCAAAAAAAAAGTGAAAGTGGATGAGGACATGACTTAAGTGGTAAAGCACAGGCCCAGCATAAGTCCTCACAAATTCAAAATAAAATAAGCATAGGATGATAACCTAATAACAAACACAAACTCAGCTACTTTTGAAGATCCACAAGATACAGTGGATGATGCCACCTAAAGTTGCCTAGAGTCTGGTGGAAAAGTAACAAACAATAGTCCCAATAGAGAAGATAAACAGAATACAAATATGAAGCAAAAACCAAACAAACACAATAAACCTTTTCCAAGCCTGGACAAACCTAAGTTGCACCTAACCCACATCAAAAACCCTTGTCTTTGTAGAAGGAAATTGTCAGAAGCAGTTTTCCTTGAAAGAGGAGGTGAAAGGTGTGGCTGCCAGGATGTAAATTCCAACTCCTATTGATATGTAAATCAGCTTCCCTAAAAGACCTCCCAGGGACACTCCCTTTCCTGGGCCCACCCCCTTTAAGTATAAATAGAGCAGAAGTCTGAGACTCAGCATTGCTGGAGAAGATCCCTCAGCAGCAGGACAGAGGTCCGTTTGGATCTTGGAAACTCCAGGTGAGGATCAGAGTGGGAGAATCTACTCTTCTCTTAATACTTCTCTCCTTGGTTTGGTGTTGGTGGTGGTGGTGTTGTTTTGTTGGTTGTGGGGCTTGAACCCAGGGCCTGGGTGCTGTCCCTGGCCTACTTTGTGCTCAAGACTGGGCATTGTTCCAGGGCCCCTTTGTGGTCAAGGTTACTGCTCTATCACTTGAGCCAAAGCCCACTTCTGATTTTGGAGTGGTGAATTGGAGATAAGAGTCTGTCTCAGGGGGAGTTTTGTGGCCTCGGCAGTTTCAAAGCTTGATCCTCAGATCCCAGTCTCTTGGGTAGCTAGGCTTTTAGGGGTGAGCCACCAGCACCTCATTAGATTCTAGAAATGATGGACCCTGACATTGCCCAGGCCTTCCAGAAGGAAGTGAGCTGTGCCATCTGTATGAATACTTTCATAGAGCCAGTCACCCTAGAGTGCGGGCACAGTTTTTGTCGACCTTGTCTCTGCCTTTGCTGGGAAGAGACCCAGATTCCAGCCAGGTGCCCTGGGTGCAGGGGACCCTGCCAGCAGAGAAACCTCAAAACCAACGTGGTTCTGAGGAGCCTGGTGGCCATTGCCAGAAGAGCCAGCCTCAGGCGGTTCCTGAGGTCTGAGGAATATATGTGTGGGACACACAGGGAGACCAAGCAGATGTTCTGTGAGGTGGACAGGGCCCTGCTCTGTAGGAGCTGCTCCCAGTCTCAGGAGCACAGGGCTCACCAACACCATCTCATAGAAAGGG
>NW_012267362.1:4421512-4496461 GCF_000151885.1 Dipodomys ordii | reverse complement strand
TAACCAAGCTTGAAAGTAAAAGCTTTCAAGCTTTTACACTACCACCCTCAAGATATATGTCCATATATATATAGATAGATAGATATAGATATATATCTATATATGTATATATGTGTAAATATGCATATATATATGTATTGTTTATTTTTATGAGCATTCTATAGTCTGTTATCTCATGTCCGTTTTTCATTACATTTTATAATTCCATTCTATAGTCCTACATGGTGTTTAAACTAGAGAGAAGGGAAAGGAAGATTGCTAGACTTGAGCTAGCATAAAAGCTCAGGGACAGATTCTGTACCCTGAGTTCAAGCCTGGGACTGACAGGGGAAATAAAAAGAAAAGAAAAGAAAAGAAAAGCAGGAGCCACCATAGAAAATAGACTTGGGAGGAAGTGAGCTCAGAGCCTAGGATGCTTTGTTGATTCAGTGTCATGTGATCATCAACAGTCAGCTGATTACTGGTTTCAGGCTGGTGATGGGGGTGGGGGGCATTCTGTGGGCTGACCTAACCATGATCACATCTCAAGCAATGGTTAAGCAAGTATGCATTTCATCTCAGCTGGATAAAAATTGTGAATAGGAAGAATTCAGTTCAGGAGAGGCTAAGCATAAACACAAGTTCGTATTCCAAAAATAAAAGCAGAAGTGGATGAAGACATGGCTGAAGTGGTACAGCACCAGTTGAGCACCAGGCCTGACAAATTCCAAACGAAATAAGCGTTGGATGATCACCTATTAACAAACACAAACTCAGCTACTTTTGAAGATCCACAAGATACAGTGGATGTTGCCACCTAAAGTTGCCTACAGTTAGGTGGAAAAGTAATAAACAATAGTCCCAATATAGAAGATAAACAGAATACAAATATGAAGCAAAAACCCAACAAACACAATAAACCTTTTCCAAGCCTGGACAAACCTAAGTTGCACCTAACCCACATCAAAAACCCTTGTCTTTGTAGAAGGAAATTGTCAGAAGCAGTTTTCCTTGAAAGAGGAGGTGAAAGGTGTGGCTGCCAGGATGTAAATTCCAACTCCTATTGATATGTAAATCAGCTTCCCTAAAAGATCACCCAGGGATACTTCCTTTCCTAAGCCCATCTCCTTCAAGTATTAATAGAGTGGAAGTCTGAGACTTAGGCTTTGCTGGAGAAGATCAGCAGAACAGAGTGTATGTGTAGCTTGTATACCTCATGTGTGGATCAGAGTGGGATGATCTACTCTACTCCTCTGTGCTTAGTTTGTCGTTGTTAGTGGTGTTGTTGTTTCGTTTTACTCTCAGGCCTGTTTTCTCCAAGGTTACTCATTTTCTTATGTGAAGAATCCCTCTATGTGTTGGGAACTCTATTCCAGATTACCTTTTTATTGAAGCAAACCAATAATACTCTATTTATTTGAATTTGTTTGTGAGGTATTCTAATTTATTTAGGAAATAAGCAGGCAACATAAAATATAAAAGTAAAAACAAAAACAATGAATATAAGGTAAAGTAGCAATAATTCAAAAATTGTGCAAATAAATTTTAAATATTGTTATTAAAATCCCATGAAAAATATGCCCTCACTAACTGCTTTCAACCTGAAAAAACTTTGGTGCTTAGACTATCAACAAATAAACAAGAAACAGTGGGTACTGTTGTTTTACCCGTAATCTTTGCTACATAGTGGTCTAAGGTCTGAGGATGGCAGTTCTTCGCCACTGGATACAAGAAATTCCAAGGAACTCTTATCTGGTATTCATCTCCAAAATCCAGCTGTGGGTCAAGTTGTTGAGAACTTTCATATTTTTTATTGGAAAATTACTATACAGAGGGGTTACAATTACATTGGCAAGGTAATGAGTACCTTTCTTATCAAGCATTGTTGCCTCCTCTTTTGTTTCCCCTTCCCATCCCTTCCCATCTCCCCCCCCCCCACCGTTGGCCAAAGATGTAAAGTTTGTTTTGTACATCTCATTGTTGCAGAGGGTTTACTTGTATCCCTATTTAAACTATTTGTTTTTTTTCCCCTTCCCCTGCACAAATTATACCAACATCAACTACTGTGAAAACAGCGGTTGTACCGTGGGGGAGGGACAAACAAAGCAACAAAGAAATCATCTTTTAAATATATTAGAAGTAATAGCAAGAAAGAAAATCCATTTGAGTCCTTATCTTGGGGATTGTTTTGCCTAACATCAACTTATCCCACTGTTTCTGCTTGTCTGAGACATATACACATTATTGCAAGAAGGAAAGCCATGGGCCCTATGTTTCTTGGGTCTGGCGTATCTCACTTACTAAAAACAACTAGGTTTATTACAATGTTAGTTTCATCTAAATGTATTTCCAATAGGAAATTGGGCACAGCATTTAATAAAAGTATAATGTTGCAATTACCTAGTCAGCATTACCTTCCTTCAGAACTCTAAATGATTTTAATTATTCAATAATTTTGATCATCAATCAGCTTAAAACAATTTATTAAATGTTACAATTGACTGTTTTGTTATAGACCTTGGATATCAATGATAATATAAAACAAACCAATATACTTTAAATTGATTAGAAACTGTTAAAAACACAAAGTGATAACATTTTTAAAGTGAAACATTTTAAAAAGAAAATGACTTTCCTTTTTAAGTATGAATGATGTTTGTTTCAAGTATCATTTTATTATTATTATATTTTTTTTGGTTGGTCATGGGGCTTGAACTCTGGGCCTGAGCACTGTCCCTCAGCTCTACAGTTCAAAGCTAGCACCCTACCACTTGAGATACAGTGACACTTCCTCAAGTATCATTTTAGTATCATATGTTAATATAATGCTTCTGTTCTACAGCACTTGGCTAGCAAACCACAAAGCTTATATTAAACAGGTGAAAACTATAAACCACTCAAATTCTTATTACATTTAATTTTGGTAGAGTTTAGTATGTTATACAAATTTTGTTGTTTTTTTTTTTAATTTCTTTTTCCACTTTAGGAAGTTGTATAAGAGGTTTATAATTTAACATATCTGTTTATGTGTCCAGTGATCTGGATCATTAACCACTTCTATCACTCTCCTCTATCCTGTTTGTAAGCTTATATTCCAGGTAAAGCTTCTCTGAAGTGTGTATTCTTGGAAAATTAACAATCCTTGTAGACATTTCCTTCCAAATATCCCAAATGTTATCTGAGAAGTTGCCAAAATGAGGAATGGTTTTCATGTACATGTGGTATTATATTATATAGCAATTTGTATTCACTTACAGGTTATTTCCAACTTTGACAATGAGCAAAAAAATATTTTAATTTTGAAGCACCTATTTAAAGTATAAAAAAATGAAACAAGGCAAAGATCCAATTTTTTTGTATGTGGCTTTATAATATCCCATTTGTTTATGCTCTATGTAGATATTTTCATCATCCAGCTGCTGGTGAAATCTCAAGTTGATCCCATATTGAAGCAAGTGTAAACAGTTCTGTGATAAAGAGTGTAGCTATGTCTTTCATAGGGCAACTTCATTTATTATGTTTCTGTTTTTGTTTTGCACACCTGGTTTTGTCATTAATGGATCACAGTGTAGTTTTCTTTATTTTTAGTAATTTTCATGTTGTTTTCCATAATGGTTGTACTATTTCTCCAACGGTGTTCAAGGGTTACCCATTCTCATCTATCATATCAACAGTTACTTTCCAACTTTTCTGTGAAAGTCACTCCAATTAGAGTCAGATGGGATCTGTGTGATTTTGATTTACACTTTCTAGTGATACTGTATATGTTTTCATATTACATCTAGATATGTATTTGTCTTTATTGGATAATTTTTCTATCCAGATCTTTTGCCATTAAACTATCTATTATATATAGAGATGACTTATATATGTTTTGGTTGTCAAATCAGCATCCAGTGTCTAGTTTATAAAATTTCCCCCCCATTATATACATTGTCTGTTTACTTTGTTTTTTTTGTTTGCTATGGTCACATATTTTGTTTTTCAGCCAAAATTCTGAGAGCTATTTAGGATCTTTTGTAGTTAGTGGTGTCTTTTTCCTTATATACCAGTGTATTCCACCAAAGTTTCATAGTATTCAGGGCAGATAAAATTTACCTTCATGATTAAATTTCTTATTTATCTGCTTATGTATTTACTTGTCAATCTTGAACTCTGGGCTTGGGCTCTGTCCCTGCCCTCTTCAGCTCAAGGTTAGCGCTCTACCGCTTGAGCCACAGCACCATTTCTCATTTTCTGGTGGTTTATTGAAGATCGGAGTTTCACAGACTTTCTTGACCAGGCTGGCTTTGAATCATGATCCTCAGATCTCAGCCTTCTGAGTTGATAAACTTTCAGGTGTGAACCACTGGTGCCTGGCTGATTAAATTTATTTCTAAAAAAATTACAACTTATCTTACAATTGGGATTGTTTCCTTGATTTTAGTTTATAATTTAGCTTTCATTCAATAGAAATTATACTTATTTTCCTATGTTGATTTTGCATTCTTCATGAATTCGCTTATTTTAACAGATTTTCACAAAGATGTAGATTTTTCAGGCTTTGTCTTTAAAAGATCATGTTATTCTGCAAGCAAGGACAATTCAATTTCTTTCTCTCTGATTTAGAGGCCTTTTATTTCTTTCTCTTTTTTGCTTGTTCTGGCTAAGCTTCAATCTTATGTCAAATAGAAATAGAATGAATATGTTTCCTTTGGAAAATTTTAAAGGAGCATTTGAACTTGGCACTATGCTAGCTAGAGACTTGTAATATATACCTTTTATTGTGCTGAGGTATAAACTTTCTATATCTGATAGGTTGGGACCATTATTTGTTTACTAGTAATGAACAATGTTGGTGTTGAATGAAAGTCATACCCATTAATAGATATCTTAAAGATTCTGTGACAGATATATGTAACTAAATTGATTACTCTGAGAAGTAAATAACAAACAAAACCAAGAATGTATTCCTACTGCTCTCTCCTCAGAGAGCAGTAGGAATGCCAGTAACCATTACAAGAAAGAATTAAGGAATACTTTAACTATACAATAATGGTTTCTAAATTAGTCATTAAAATATATGTTATAAGAACCACATTGATGGGCAGAGCAAAAAACTACCTTGTTCATTCAACAAGTATATATTGAATATCTATTCACAGGCATTCCAATAAGAATAAGTCTGGTGGACTTTATTTTTAATAGAAATTGAATTTATCCTTTATTCGTCTGTGTGTGTGTGTACCTGTGTGTCTGTGTATGTGTGCATATGTGTTGATGAATACTTGAAAAGACAAAAAGCAAAGAGACAATAAAAATAGACACATCTTTTAAGAATGGGCCAGTGGTAGCAACATCTTTGTACACAAAGGACATTTACCTCTTCAAAAGATGTTGAGGTTTTGTGTCCTTACTATTCTGAGAGTATCCTCAGAGGACTGGAACCGAGGATGATACAGATCTAAATATAAAGCAGTTCTATTATAAAATGTCTCTTGGAGAGGTGCTAAATATGAAACTGCATATGCTTGAATTCTAGATTCCATTATATAATTTGTAGCACTGCCCTTAATTTTCCTTACTAGTTTCTCCTAAAACCCTTTTAATCAGCTACTCTCAACTGGGAATGTTTTCCCCTTGGCCTTGTCAGAGCTTGTGATTTTGAAGAACTCAAACCAACTGTATTCTGATCATGAAAAGCAGGGCTTTATTCTGGTATTGGTAAGTTATCTTCTAAAAAGGTGTATAAATTCAAAGCTAGGGAGGAAAGTTTAAGGAGAACAAAAAAATCACTCTTTTGGTAAGAATAGAAAGTGGAAATAATATTTTACCCAACCAAAAACTAGACTGATGTGAGCAATGGGAATACAGCAATGTAATATTTATTCAGGAATTTGAGAACTGAGTGTCAAAGTTCAAAGTCTGTGAGACTCTTAGATTCAATTAACCCATAAAAAGACAGGAATGGAAGTATGACCTAACTGGTAGGGTGTCAGCCTTAAGTAGAAAAGACTAGGTAAGATCAAGAAGCTCTTAGTTCACACCTAGTATTCACACCCACACACTCCCACACTCCCCCCACACAAATCAAACCTCAATTTTAGAGTAATTTTGTATCTTAAATTCTGTGAAGTTACTTCTATTATTTATTAAATAATTATTAGTCTATTCAAGAAAGAAGAACATGCTTCTTGTTGGTGTGGACTAATTGCAGGTTAGAGGCAAGCATACCCAACCCTTGGGTTGGGGGTGGGTGCTGTTAAGTTGCTCCCAAATATTACGTAGAGCACAAAGTTGGAAAATGACTTCAATTAACTATTGGCATTTATTTATATTACAAGCCTGGGACAAGCTTTCCTCCTTATATTTAAATGCAAACCTACTTGTTTTATTTACTTATTTTTTCTTTCTTCTTGAGCTTTATATTTATTTACTTATTTATCTTGGTCTGTCACTGAGGAGTTAAGCTTTTGAACTCTAGATTATTTTGTCTGTCACAACGGAGTTAAACTGAAAGAACAATCAACAGTTCACAATCCAAGTGCTAGAACATGCAAGTAGAAATGTGTGACATTTGCTAGGTTTCCTGAGTTCCTAATATTACAAGGTTCTTTTCACTCTTACTTCATTTTATCACTTCTATGTTTCACTTTAGGAAATGTGGAAAGATAAAACAGAAAATAAAGAAGGAGAAAATCCATTCCCTGTATACTTTGATAATCAAAGTAGTTATATCAACTTTTCTATGTTTGGCAACAATAGATACATAAATAACAGAAATATTGAAACCTCTTTGTATACTGACATAAAATTAATAAAGATTTTAGATAATGCTCCATTATAATTATGTAGAGACTCCTTCAAAGAAAAATCTGTTAGATATAACATAATCATGGAATACATTTGATAGTAATGAGCCTTTCTGGTAAAATAAAATGGAATAAACAAGAAAAATCTATTAGATTTAACATAGTCATGGAATATATTTGATAATAATGAGCCTTTCTGGTAAGATAAAATGGAATAAACAATCAACTAGTAACAATAAGTACTATGATAAAAAAAGATTTGCAAAATTTCTTGGACTAGTACATCATAACTTGCTTATTATACTTTTCAAAACTAGTATTAAATTATTTGAAATCTGGCACTTTTTTAATTGATGATTTTGAATGTTACGTGTCTTCCTACACTGTCTTAGAGCTTGGCACCTATTGTAGCCAATTAAAGAGCGTGTATAATAACAGAAAGCAAGAGAGTCATCCTGTGTCCTTGTTTCAGCATTTTGTTATTCTTCTTCCCCTCACCAAATTAGAAAAATGTATATACAAGATGCAGGGTACCAAAATCAAGTACAATGACAACAAGGGCAAGAACATACAAAGGAAACAAAAAAAATCACATAGTACATTTTAAACAGCAACAATCATACCCAGTATATTGGACAGTATATTGGAAATGAACTTTAAAACTATGGAGGGGGAGAAGGGTAAGGGAGGTAGGGAAGAGAAGGGATAGTGGGAGAATAACAAAGGAGGGAGTAACAATGCTCCACAAGAAATCTAGTCATTGCCTTACTCTTGTAACTGTAACCCCTCTTTATAGCATCTTTACAATAAAATATTTTTAAAAAAGAAAGCAAGAGGAGTCGGATAAAAACATAAGAATATTTTCACTTTCAGGACAATGCTAGGTTAACTTCAGATATTTGGCCTATTCCAAATCAAAATAAGAAGTGAACTGTTCTTAGAATGAAGACAACTGGATAAAGAAATATGTACATTTAACCAATACATTCACCATTATAATGAAGACGTTCCCTGTAAGTGATTGGAGAAGAGGAAATATGATTCTGCCCAGACTCATGGCTAACATAACAATTGAGTCATCCTAGAGTTTCTGCTGGGGCTGAAGTTATTCTTAAGGAATGGCAAAATGACCTTTGAGCAGGCCATGAGAGAAATGGGAAATTTTAATGGAAGTGGAGAAAGCTGTAAGGACTGGGAATTCCTTAGAAATCATTTATAGAAGAGCAGTAACATTACTAAACATTAATGTCACAGTAGATGAGGAAAAACCACACATTACTTTCTAGTAAACCCATCCATTCAGCCAAGGGGGTCTGACTTTGCTTAATAGTGTGGAAATGGAAATGATAAATTGTGAATTATGGAGTCCCAAAGAGCTTGGTCTTGTGATGATCACATGAAATGCCACCCTTTCAAAGCTGCCTGTGTGTTCAGTCCCTCTCAGATCTAACCCTGCTTGCTTAGTCTTAAAAGTGGAGCTAGTGCTGTCCACTGGGTAGTGGGAACCCAGATTGGTATCATGTCTGCTTTGTCATGTATGGTAGTGACCAGCTCATGCTCCTAAGCAGAATAAGTATTAACAGGACACATTGCACCTGATGGCTTCAAAAATCCACTGACAATGTAAAAAAGTGTGGTCTGGAGTTTGGTGAAAAAGAAATTCAACACAACCATGTCTCTGGTACAAACCAAAGGAAGCAAGAATAATATTAGGAGATATTTGGAGAAGGATTTTACCAACTTGATATTACCTTTGTAAAAGTAATATCCTTTGTTACCTTAATATACGTAGGTGGTAGACAAGTAGCATGGTACTTATTATGAGAAGTCTGTATATTTGGAAAGAGGGAAATAATGATTATTTGGAAGCAGATCATGTAAACTAGACAGTGTATCTTTCTTTTTCAAATGTTATGGGAAGGAGAAAAACTTCAAGGGAAGAGATTTCCCAGAAGGTGTATATGGTCATTGTGAAAGATTGGAGAAAGATCAGAGGAGAATACAGTGGAAATGCTTGATGCAGATGATGTGGAGTTACAGCAACGTGACACACAGAGAAGGAACAAGTCCTGCACTTTGCCTTAAAGCGGTCTGGCCATGGTTTGAAATTCTTTTCTATCCATCAACCAATCCATCGACCTGATTTGAGTAATTACATAATTAACTAATTCATTAATTTTGGTGTCTGGACTGGTGCTTTGTGCTTTTTCTACCCCATTTTTTTCTCATGTCTAGCACTTTCCCACTTGAGCCCCCCCACTTTTTCCATCTTTCTGGTTAACTGGTGGCCAATGTCTTGAGGATTTGTCTGCTTGGATTGGCTTCAAATGTAGTTCCTAGATTTCAGCCACCCTGTGTAGCTAGGATTAGAAGTGGGGGCCATTGGTGCCTAGATCCTTACAGTTACTGCAAGTATGCTTTGCAACAGAAATCCAGTGACAATAAAACCCATGCCAAGGGCTCCATGCCTCAATTCACAGGATATCTTTTCTCTTGTCACCTTCACACCTCCCCAGGAAATGAGTATAATTAATTACCTGCTCTAAAAGTTTGTACCACTTAACTACCTTCTTGTCCTCCTTCTTCCCACTACCATCCCAGAACCTGACTGGGTTTTCCTTCCCTCTATGCACTCACAGTGGCAATCTGAATGTTAGAACTAAAGGAAACTGTAAAATATCAACTTTTGTAGGAAATAGTGTAAAATAATGAGGGAGAATTTAATTGCTGACCTAATTTCAAACAAAATTAGATCTAAATATTGGTCTATTTCTGTTTGAATTTTCTCAGAATTAGACCCACAACTAGGGCTCTAAGAGATACTACTTTAAAAAAAAAAGAAAAGAAAACCATCTAAGCAAATACACCAGACCCTGCTGGCTCACGCTTGTAATCCTAGCTACTCAAGAGCTTGAGATCTGAGAATCACAGTTTGAAGCCACCCCAGGTGGAAAAGTGAATGTTAACTTCTTGACACTTCCAGGCAGGCTGCAGACAAACTCAGAAAAATTCTTCAGCCCTAGAGTCCCAGATGCTGTCTTGGTTGGCAATGACAAGAGGGGGACAGTACACCCCCCTGGGGTCTGCTGTAGCACACACTTCTTTAAGCCATGTGAAATACAGGGAATTAGCTGAACTAGGTAACACTAAATTAGGAGTATGCTTGTGTGGTTTTTATGTCCTGATGTTTAGATGTGACATTAATATCACCTAGCTCCAGATCCCTCGGAACTGTGCTCGTCATTTAAAGTACTGACAGTTCACTAAAGCATAAACATGTGAAATGCACTCTATAAAAGCCACTCATTTCCTAATTTCTTCAATATATTTTCTCATGTGAATCACATTCTCATGTACTTCAGAATGTTCTAAACACAATTAGCTTCTTGCATTGAACCAAGTACACAGTTTTTACACACAACCAAATTTTATTTCTAATTTTACCACAATCCAAATCTATAACAGGATAAATATTGATCTTCAGGATCTTTGGAAATCATAAAAGCTGTTATTGGGTATAAATTGATTTTTGAATATAATAAAGCAAGGAGCTTCCAGGAGAATACTATGCCTAGAAAATCAAGGTGAAAGTTATCATGTATGAGTAAGAGAAGAAGTCTATGTGTATAATTGTAACATTTGGATGCCATCTCTGTCATCTTCTATGTGATTATAAGGAAAAAATTTTACCTTGTGTGCCTCAGTTTCCTTATCTGTCCTCATAAAATTCTTTTAAATTTAAATGAAATAGAATTTCTAAATTGCTCACCCTATGATAGGAACTTGAACAAACATACCTTAAAATTACCATATATATGTATATATATATTTATATATATGTACATACATATTCTTTTGGGGGAAAACTGTCATTGTTTATATTAAACATTGTTATATATGTATTATATACATATATATTATATGTCATGTTTATATTATTTTTTTATTTTTTAAGACCCCAAAATATTTGATATTATAACCAGTTACTTGGACCTGTCTCAGGATTTATCAGAAGAGTCCAGAAATGTCCAAATCTCACCATGAGGTGAAATCTTCAGAAAGAGACCAATAGGATAGTTTCCATTTTGCTAATACTATTGGAAAGAAAATCGTTCAGCTAGAAAATGAAATACAGCTTCTTGGCTTATGCTTGTATGTTTATCTCATGTCTAATTTATATTATAGCTAATATGCAGCCAATATCATTTAAGTATATAGTATTATGAAACATTATGTTAAAGAATAAAAATTTTGAACTAACTTTTTATCTGATTTGATATCCTTTAACAATGAAACTAGACATAATGTTATTGAAATTTCTATGCCCATGTAAGGTTTATATTTTGCAAAGTTTATTATTTTGTTTGTACTGTTTTTAGAGATGAGGCTTTTAAGATATGACTAGAATATGAAGGCAGAAAACTTACAGACAGCCTAAGGAAATGTTTTTCTACATCATCAGGACACAGAAAAGCTGGGCAGTTTTCAACCCAGAAGAGTTCTCATGAAACTTTGATGCCAATTTGATTTTAAACGCTCCACATTCCAGAATTGAGAGAAATAAGGCTCAAAGGACTGAAGGTGTGGTTCAGGTGGCAGAGTGAAAGCTGTGATCAAGAGAAATATGCCTTTTTTAATACACTATCAAGTATTGGTGTTTTGTTCAAACAGTCCAAATGGACCAAGATACATAGTACATTGGCAAGAAAGGAAAGAAGCACAATAGGTCAGCATAAAATGCAAATATGGATGCAAAGTTATGAACAAAATATTGGAGAACCATATTAGGTATGTATATTTTTCTTTATGAAATTACAATTGCAAAATCATGTCTTATAATCAATTGTAATTGTAACCATTAGTTACAGGTTAATTGCTTAATAATATAAAATTATTATCTACCACTTATAAATGAAAGCAAGAGGAGATAATTTAAATTAGATAATGTGAACAATGAACAGGAAGTTATTATTTGTGTATTTCAAGAATAATGCTTACCAAAAACCACAGAATAATATTCTGTTTTGTGTCATCAACACTAACTTTCAGATGAAAAATTCTCTTCTACAATTGTCATAAATCATGACCGTAGCTTTCTAAGTGAGCATGGGCTTTATACATGTGTATATTTAGTTTTTACAAAGGTAACAAATACCATGTAATATTAACACTAATGAAGCTGATGGATGACAGGCAATTGTCACTGTTTCAGATATAGCAAGGACAACAGATGTGCATGCCACAATGCCCAGCTTATTGAACCGACTGGAGTCCTAATAAATTCTGTGCTGGGCTGGGATGTAACTGCAATCCCTTGGTCTCTGCCCCCCAGGCAGCTAGAAAAACAGAATTCAGATAACATACTCTACATTTATGTTTTATAATCATTGTCTCCATCTTTGATGTGTCATCATCATCATCATCACTATTATTTTATTATTTTTATTGTTCTGCTTCTTGAGAGTGGTGGTGCTTGTATGATTCTACATTTTGTCAAATATCACAACATGGTACACTTAATACTAAAAACTTTACTACGTGCAAATTATATCATGATAAAATGAATTTAAAACACACTCAGGGTTTGAAAAGAAGAAGCAGGAAGGACACTCATTATTGTTCAAGCATCCCCCAAATTGTCAATGCCTTTCTCTATTTCTCTCAGAATTTTCTGATCTTTCTTCTTTTCTTTTATACTATCAAAAGCCGTCTTTCTCTGTCTTTGCTGACTACTTCCAGTTGCTTCCTAACCTGCTTCCTGCCTGTCTGCTCACTGTCATTACTTCCAGAGTCACATTCCTTTCTCCGGTAACTCTGAGTGCTGCTTAAAACCAACTATGGAGAAGTTATCCCCTGGAGAAGTTCAAATGGTCTCAAGGAATTCTACCCCTTTTCTTCCCCATTTCCACAAGCATACTCTGCACTTGGGCAGGCTGTGGCAAGAAGAGTATGTGGAGAAACCATCAGTAATTACAGTACACAAAAGAAAAGTGGAAATTCCAGGTAATGAGCCAAACCCACTTAACCCTACCCCAAATCATTCCAACTTCTTGATATCATTTGCTGCAATTTAAGTGCCTATTCCATGAACTACCCTAATTGTTCCATATATTTCTGAACTATTCATAAATCTTCATTTCTTATCCCAGAGTTTACAGTCATTATAGCAAATATTAGGCCTGACATATTCAACTGTTAGGATAGAAGAAAAAAGAGCTCAGAGGCTTTAGACACTGTTGTTGTCCTCCAGGATGTCAGAATAGAGGAAGAAAAATGCCCTTTGTCCCCTTAGTCCTAGTTTAGAGATATTTCGTCCAGGAGCAGAGTTACCATCTGTGTTGACCTCAGTCACTATTCTTAAGAAATGCTCCCTAGAAAACTTGGATTGGCATTCTCCTGATACATTACCGACACAGAGACTGAAATGTTAAAGAACAATGACCATAACACTGACTAATCTGATTTATGATGTAGTATGATATAGGCAGGTTTTAGTAAATTTGGTAAAGAATTAAGAATAGGACTCAGATATGACCAGTGCAAAAGAAAAATCATCTCTAGATTGCTTTTTCTTTCAAAGCATATCATTGCCATTTGTTCGCTTATTACTTCCGATACTTCATGAACTTAAGGGCTAGCAACTTTAAAGATGTTAGCTGGAACACACAGGCTAAGACTATAGAAACAATTTACTGAATTTTGTCATGCCTAATATTTTTACTGCACTGTGGAAAGTCGACGTAATCATAATTATCTCGTTTAAATATATTAAATTTGTCAGTGGTTACCTGGTAGGGAATTTTAATCTGTATTGTCTATGATTGTATTTGTACAGAGATCTTGATGAAAAATATGAATACAAAAATAAAATAAAAAAACAAATATTTTTACCTCATGTAAATGACCATTGCAGAGAGAGAAAAACAGAAAGAAACATAAATTTCTATCAATATAGTGGTAATATTATCTTTATCACTTTACCAGCTTCCAAGTATATTTCATATTCAAAACATCAATTCCACATTCTTTTTTATTTACTTGTGATTACTTTTTAAAAGTCATGGGTATTAATATGTCTAAGTGATCTCAAGGAACATATGTTTTTCCTTATTCAGCAATAACTATAGCTAAAAATAATAATTTGTAAATAAATAAGTTCAGAAGAAATAATTTTGAAGTTATTTTCATTTTCCTCTGGCAATGTTTATTTTTGCTTGGAGGGATTGGTTAATGCTCAATATGAATCTAATCTTGATTTTAAAAATGTACAGCATTGTTCCTCATTTTTAAGTCTAGTCAGTAAATGCTGCCTAAATTTACTTGTTACATTTTTATAATTTTTTAAATTATACTTTTGCAGTATTATTGTATCCAGGTGGGTTTAGGTTTTTTGTTGTTGTTGTTTTGTTTTTGTTTTCTCAGTCATTGAGCTTGAACTCTGGGCCTGGTCACTGTCCCTTAGATTTTCAGTTCAAGGCTAGTGCTCTACCACTTGAGCAACAGCACAACTTCCAGTTTCTGGTGGTTAATTGGAAATAGGAGTCTCACGGCCTTTCCTGCCCGGGCTGGCTTTGAACCACAACCCTCAGATCTCAGCCTACTGAGTAGCTAGAATTATAGACGTGAGCCAGCAGCACTCGGCTTAGATTCAGTTTTAAGTCAACTTCAACTATTAGGGGAGAATGAGAGATAAAGAGCCATGAAGTTATAAGAAAACAATTGAGAGAGAGTGAGGGCTGAACTGATTTTAGTACTTTGTTGGTGTGCATGAACTATCTTAGCTCTGTTCCTGGGTGTGGTGGGTACAGAGGGAGGGGGGGGCTTGCCCGTTGAGGGGGTTCCTTTTTAGGTTTGGGAGGGTTGTTGAGGGGGTTGGTTTTTTTCAAGGCCCCTTGCAGGCTTTTTTGCCTTTTCGTTTTGGACTTTTTTTTTCCTTTTATTTCTTGTTATTTGCTTTTTTGGAAAAAATCTAATACAAAATAAAAATAAAATGAGACTGTCTTAGGAAACAATATTACGGGAACTTGATGTTTCAGAAATTTTGAAGAGTACTTTTAAATCACATGTTTCAGGTATCATGAAAACAGAAGTATTCATTTGCTGCCAAATTGATCATGAATGTAGGGTATGTTCCACAAAATGGATATATTAGAAAATGTGAAATTTTCAGATTATGTTCCTAATGTAAGAGTTTATCCAAATAAATAAAACTAAGGCAAATTCTTTTATGAATTTATTTTACTTATTAGACAAGTTCTGTTCTCTCTGCAGTATTTGATTCAGTATTTAAGCCAAAGTTTAGTTCAATGTTCTAGATGAGACTGTTCTTGGTCTTTATGGCACATAAACACAGACTATTCTACTGGAAATCACATAAGAGTTGTTTGTTCCATTTGTTATATGGCTACAATTCTTAGTATTAATAAAATAAAATATTTATTTACAGATTAGACCCTAAGAGCCACAAAGTCTGATTAAATACCAGAAAGAATATAGCATTACCATGGGCTCTCAGATTGCTATAAATCCTTCTCATCTTCTTTAATAGCTGAGCTCTTAACTCCTGTAAAATGGCCCCTATTTGAGCCCAGCAATGAAATGAGAAGTGCATCTGAAAACTCAACTAAAAATCAATTCAATTTACTGTGTGTTTTAACTGCTAAACTACAGGACAGATTCTCATCTATATAAAACCCATATGCACAAATCAACAGTGTGTCTTTCCTTTGATCTTATTTTATAATCAAATCAAAGTATATAAATATTTAACTAAATTATAATTCTATTGAACTAAATTCTGAAGTAAACATCTTTTTTATGAAAATTGCTGTCTCTTGTTGACAGCTGTTATTGGCTATTCTGAATCACATTCATATCATCAAGCATCTGAAATTTCATTCACATATATTTATCTTTAGCATGCATAACAATCATCAGTCTAAAACTTGTATTATTTTTTTTGGTCAGTCATGGAGCCTGAACTCTGGGCTTGGGTGCTGTCCCCCAGCTCTTCAGCTTCAGGCTAGCGCCCTACCACTTGAGCCACAGTACCACTTCTGGCTTTATTCTGCTTATGTGGTGCTGAGGAATTGAACCGAGGGCCTCATGCATTCAAGGCAAGCACTCTACCACTGAGTCAACTTCCCAGCCCTAAAGCTTGTATTATTATAAAAATATACACTTATCTCCAATTAACCACCAGAAGTGGTGCTGTGGTTCAAAGTGGTAGAGTGCTAGCTTTGAGCAAAAAGAGCTCAGGGACAGTGTAGAGGCCCTAAGTTCAATTTTCACAACCCACAAAAATGAATATATAAAGTGGTAAGACACATCAGCCATACTTTTATGAAGATTGCTCCATGCTTCAGCAATCTTACAATATTTGGAAAGATTTTGCAATGGATATCATCAGGTATGCATATCAATATGTTCTTTTATTTTAATTAACTATGAGATTGTACCTGTAATATTTGTCCTTTGAAATTTAGACTATATATATATATATATATATATATATATATATATATCCCCTAAAGTGGGAACAAACAATTGATAATAAAACAGAATCAATTAAGATAGATAAATTCAGAGATGGCAATTGCATGCTTCATTAATTGTGGGGCTATATCCAGAATATAGTTATTAAAAAATGAAGAGTCTAAGAGGTTTGGCATTGAAAAAAATATTGTAGGCTCCAAATTACCTTACAATCTTGTAAATGTGGACTAACTCACCATTTTATGTTTTAATATAAAAACAAAAATACTTAGAATGAACAGAGACTTCAACATTGTGACATGGTACTCCTTCCATCCAGACTAGCATGTCTGATCTTTAGGAATATTGAATCTTTTTTTTTTTTTTTTGGTTATAAGGCTTGAACTCTGGGCCTGGGCGCTGTCCCTCAGCTCTTCAGTTCAAGGCTAGCACTCTACCACTTGGGCCATAGCACCACTTCCAGTTTCTGGTGGCTTATTGAAGATAAGATTCCCATGGACTTTCCTTCTCGGGCTGGCTTTGAACTGTGATACTTGGATCTCAGCCTCCTGAGTAGCTAGGATTACAGATGTGAGCCACCAACACCCTGCTTCTACACAATCTTAAGCTTGTTTTTATAGTTTTTACCTGTGAGTATAAATCTGCATTGCTTAATTTCTGTTAAAAGTATGTCTCATCCTACTTGTGCAACTTACAGAGATCCTGGAACAGCTTTTGCGGCTGACTGGAAGGTCTATTGTAAATCCCTAAGAAACTTCCAAGCTTGTGTAAAATCCAAATAGTAGAAGAGGTTTAGTTACCAAAGCTGTAAAATGAGACCTTAAACAAACAAAACAAAACAAAAAAACAAACCAAAACGAACAAACAAAAAATAGTTCTAATGGGGTGCTGGTGGCTCACACCTGTAATCCTATTCAGGAGGCTGGGTTCTGATGATCACGTTTCAAAGCCAGCCCAAGTAGCACATTGCATGAGACTCTTATCTTCAATAAATTACTCTGAAAAGGCCAGAAATGGTACTGTGGCTAAAGTGGTAGAGCGCTAGCCTTCAGCCTAAGAAGCTCCAAGGCAGCTCCCAGATCCTGAGTTCAAGCCCCCAGCCAGGCACAAAAAGAAAAAAAAAAGAGTTCTGTTACATATTACATCTTTATTTTAGGAAGGAAATTTAAGGGTAAGAATTAATAAATACTTGAATGCTTGAATTAATACTTGAAATAATTTTCCATAAATTAAAAATGGAAAGCAATTTTATTATATATGTTTATACAATGCAAACATATGTATTTGATAACATGAAAAACTGTTCTCAGATTTTAAAGATGATCAAAATGAATGACAATTGTTCAAAACATTCTTGGTTAAGATGTCTTGTTTTTATTTTGTCAGTTGGGGGGCCTGAACTCTGGGCCTGGGTGCTGTCTCTGAGCTCTTCCGCTCAAGGCTAGTGCTCTACCACTTGAGCCATAGCACCACTTCCCACTTTTTCTGCTTATGTGGCACAGAAGAATTGAATCCAGGACCTCATTCATGTAAGGCAAGCACTCTACTACTGAGCCACCTTCCCAGGCCCAAGATGTCATCTTTTTTGAAAATGCATTTCCAGATTAATTGCAACCCTAACCAAAACTACGTCATCAATTTAAAAAAATGATACCTTGAACTGAAACTACAATTTGAAATTCGAGAAATCTTAATATAAATAACTTTGAATGAAATTATAAAATTTGATGTGTAAGAATACCTGATTTTGATAGCCAGAATAAAAGAGAAGCTATTAAAAGATGTACTTTTTGCTCATTTTTTGATACATAGATAAAATAACAGAATAGAGAACCCAAAAATAAGTCCACTGTTTTCCACACAGCTGAGTTAGGATACTTTTGTGAAGGCAGTTAAGTAGGATAAGACTATTTTCAACAAATGTTGCTGCCAATTCTGTATTAAAAAAAAGCAAAAAATAATTCTAAAGAAAAATTTTATGAACAAAATTAATTGTAAATGGGCCATTATTGAAAATTTCAAGATTAAAACTCTAGAAAACATGTAAGAAGATTTTGACAATTGTTCCATAGATATAGAACCAAAGGCAAAATTCATTACAGAAAATGATGAGACAAACTCTCTCAAAATACAAACTTTTATTTTATTATAAATAAAAAAACTAGTAGCATAATGGTAATACTTGCCACCCCTAGCTCTAGAACCAAGTATATTCTCAAACTATGAGCAAATTTATGGTACCACTGTACATAAATGTTCATAATAGTATTATTTGAAAGCAACACAAACATCCATTAGTGAAAGAATGAACTAATTACACAAGAGTCAGATATTCTTCACATGCCTCATACATGTAAATTTGACTGTTGATGAAAGTGTATTTCATCAATACACAAAAGAGAGTGCCTGCATATGTATTTGATTATATATATGAGCACTGAACTTGAATCACCCAAAACAACTTCTCCAGTAGCGATTGTGAGAGTACTATCAACATGTCTCATTTCTGCTCTCACCGTATGTCTTTCTGCAGGATATTTAATACCATGGTTTTATGGTTTTGTGCTTTAAAAAAATAATGCTATTAAATGGTACCTCTACACATTGTGCCAAAGTATTTCCTAGTAAAAACTGAATATGTGTTAGGTAAGCTTGAATCAGGCATTATTTACACTGCTTTTGGCTCTGTGTTCAAAATTAATGAATCCAATGTAGTTATTGAATGAGATAACCGTAAAGAGAAATGCACACACTCTAAGGAAAGATATTGATATATTTTCCATGAAACATAGACCCATGTAAACACTATAAAGGCAGGCAGAAAATGACTGAACTTTCTAACTTATTGCTTGTGGGACTTAATGGAATATAATTACCTCTATTAATGAAAATTGACTTGAATATCCATACAATCAAGAGAACAGCAGTAAATCACAATCAACTATCAGAATCTGGAAGATTCATCTCAAAATGATGACACTATGTGAAAGAAATCAAGAAAGATAAATGCATATTTATGCTTCTATTTATGCAGAAGTCTAGAATATTCCATCCTTATGTGAGAAAGTATGTAAGTTGTTCTTGGAGAAGGGAAAATGTTGGGAAAGACAGAAAATAACAAGGTGGTGCTGAATATATTACTACTTTGGTTTTAGTGATGATTTTGTGGAAGTATATATACAAAAGAATCATGAATTGTGTATACTTTAAATATGCAAAAAACTGAATTATAAGAATTTAACTTCAGTAAAGGTACTCAAAATCTAGTCTATTTTTCACAATGATGGAATACGGAAACATTCAGCTGTATTGTGTAATTGTTTAAGAGCATTAAGACACAAATTGGCATATTTTTTATCTGTATTTGTGTGCTGGTCCTGGGGCTTGCATTGAGGGCCTGGACACTATCCCTGAGCATTTTTTTTCAAGACTAGTGCTCTGTCAGTTGAGCCAGTGTTCCACTTCCAGTTTTTCAGTGGTTAACTGAAAATAAGAATCTCTTGGACTTCCATGGGTTGGCTGGCTTCAAATGGCAATCTTCAGATCCCAGACTCCTGAGTATCTAGAATTACAGGTGTGAAATATCAGTGTCCACAAACTTGTAATATACTATACCAAGAATGTGATTTCTAAGTCCTGCTCTAGTTACATGCTTAGGTAATTTTTAATATTCTTCTATGCTTTTCCCAATGTGCCCACCTAAAACACAGTGCTGTAATGTTTAAAAATATTCATATTAATCACTATGATATTTTCATAAGCATAGTTGTTTCATACAAATTTTCACATCACTGTGTTTATTGTTAACAAAGTTTATTTTCCAGTGGTAGATCAAAAGAAAGCATTAACAAGTAGGGCTATGTGTGTAGCACAGGTTAGAGCATTTGTCTAGTTTTCACAGGACATTAAGGTCAATCACAAGAACAGTATAATTAATTGGTTAATTAATGAAAGAAGTCAACAAATTTTAAGGTAGGCTTTTCTTCTTTATGTGAGTGATTGTCTTAAACATGTCTGCTTTGGGTGAAACACAGGTGTCTCATGTCTACAATCCCAGCTACTCAGGAGGCTGCAATTGAGAATTATGGCTCAAAGCAAGACGTGGGAGACAAATCCAAGGGATTCTTCTCTCTCACTAACCAGCAAAATGTCGGAACTGAAAGTGTGGCTCAAGTGGTACAGAATAAGCTCCAAGTAGCCCCCCTACAGGCACGCATATGCACACACACACACACACACACACACACACACACACACACACACCCCAGACTTAATTTTCTTCAAATAGTCTGGAATGATATTTCAGTAGTCTATTTCAATGCACATATTATATAAATAACCTAACCATCATTTTAATATCAGGAAATCTTTACTTGATTACCAATGACATAAAAAATTTTACTGTAATCCATGGATAAGAATGTTTGGCTGTAGCATGTAATGTTATTACTAGTATATTCTTGTCCTCATTATTATTATGTAGTACAGTAGTCAGTTTCATTCATGAGAGTAAAATTCCTGAGATAATTATTTATAAAAGAAAATGCATACTTCGACTTACAATTTTTAGAAGTTTCAGTCTAAGCTAAGGAGGGCAATTTCTACGGGCCTCTTTGGAGGATGCAAAAGGGCAATTATGTGGCCTGTAAGAAAATTGCTGGGGCTGGGAAGGTGGCTCAGTGGTAGAGCGCTTGCCTTGCATGCATGAGGCCCTGGGTTCGATTCCTCAGCACCACATAAGCAGAAAAAACTGGAAGTGGTGCTGTGGATCAAGTGGTAGAGCAACAGCCTTGAGCTGAAGAGCTGAGGGACAACACCCAGGCCCAGAGTTCAGGCCCCATGACCGGACCCCCTCTCCCCCACAAAAAAAGAAAAAAACATTGCTTACTTTGTGAGCAAGAAAACAGTACATGCCCCTCACATAGTTTATGAAAAAAATCTGTAAAAAGTGAAGAGACTCATTCACTATTTTATTCAATAAGTTAATATAACCATATTTGAGTACACTTATTCTTGGAGCATCTCTGTAGAATTTCTGGATTCAAATCATTACTTGTAAATTTTAAATAAGTTGATTAAATTTGATGCAAGATTGAAGGTCTTAACTCAGATTTAATTGGAGAATACTGTATAATTCTCAGGTTCAGAAATGACTGAATTTTCATCTAAACTTAAAGAAATGTCAATATACCAAAATGTAACATAACCTTGGTAAATAATCAAGAGGGCAATTATTTTACAACCAAGTTCAATTTGACAGCAGACGAAATAGTTTTTGTTGTTGTTTTTTGTTTGTTTTTAATGTTATCTTTGGAGAAGAGGAAGATGGTCATTTAGAGTTACCAAAGGCTTATGTTTATCTCCACTAAATTGAAGCAAAACCACAGGGTTGTGGTTAACTGAGAGAGGTGTGATGTCTTGGAAAGGCACTGGAGTGCACTGGTAGTAAATTAATAACGGAAATCCCCGAATATTAGACTCTGCAAGTATAAGAACAGTGTACAGCAATAAAGGCAAGTGCCCTGGGCACATTTGGTAGGGAAAGGAAGGTTACTCTGCTGGCAAAATAAAAAAGAGTCAGTAAATGTCCCACAGGCAAAACTAAGAGAGGAGAACTGCAACCATTCAGGAACCTGGTGCTGGAGAAGGAGCCTCCCCTACTGTCCATCTTCCTGATAAGTGCAGTAATGGACAGCGTTCTTCACAAGGCTCCTACTATCCAGGCCTTACTACCAGTGGGGTAAGAAAGCCTCAGTTCCTAAGTCTTCAAGTTACAATGGCCTCTCAAGCAGGAGTCTCTCTCACCTAGAGCTAGCAGGGCCTAGAAAAGTGGCTGTGACTTAAATACGAAGTCCCTGACACCATTCTACAGGGTGGGCATCATGGTCTGCATTATGGAGTGAAGGATGGCTACTTTTTTTAAAAAAGAAAAAAAAAAGGACAGGGTAGAAGAGCAGCTCTGTCTGGATTTTTTAATTGCAGCTATTGAGACAGAGAGCAGGATGATGGCGCAGGGTGTGTGTGGGGGGATCATCCACCTCTCAGTACAGATCTTTTATTCCATTTCTCCACATTCAGAGATATTTAGAGGCTATGCTTTCACAACTTGTATATTTCCCACTCTTCCAGGTTCTATCAGAATAACTGTGCTTTGAGGGGTCTCCCAATTGAATAGTGTTCAGTTCCTACTCGTGTGAGTCACTTTTAGGCAGGTTCAGGGCTGGCTTCTCTGTCCTGAGAACACATACAGAGCCTCGGCCTTGCAATTGACATCTTGACTCCCAACACACACTTAAGGCAACTCTGCACAGTCTACCTCCGCCTAGTCTGATGTGTTTTCCAGGATCTGAAAAGGAGAAAGTCATCCCCTCTGCCTTCCCTTCCCTTGTGGATCTCAAACCAGAGGACTGAGAAAGGGGTATGTCTGCCTTTTCTGTGAAGAGATGTTGTTACCCTCTTTGTGTTATTGGTCAATTGTTTCAGTTTAGATTTATTATATTCTAATATTCTGTGTCCCATCCCTATGTTTCCACATTATAGCTCATATTCTTTTTTCTTCTCTCCTTGTAGTTGATTTTCTATTTTTTTCCTCTTTCCATGCCTTCTTTTCACTACTTTATTAATATTACTTAGATTTTTATTAACTTTTAACTTCTTAGTTTAGCATAATATTTTTGCTCCTTTTCTTTTGGTATTGTAATTGTGGGTGTAGTAGATGTTTGGGGAAATTCTGTACTATGATTATAGTTCTGCTTTTGTTTTGTGGTGATATTATTTCTCTAGTTTCTATTCTCCTTTCTTATTTGTTTTGGGAATTAAGCCTTCAAGAGGCTCTTAACTTTGATATGATAATCCCTTCATATAAAAGTTGAAGAAATTTTCATCCCAACAGAGAAAGCATATCACAACATAAAGACCCAAGAAATGTTAAAAACACAATGCAACCCAACAACCCTAAAGTTATTAACTCATGAATCACTAAAGCCAAAGATATGAAAGTAGATGAAATCCAGACAAAAATCAAGGCAGGTCTAATTTTGAAAAGATTGGTGACTTTAAACAGAATTTTGAAGAGAAGTTTAGCAAAGAGATATAGATTTGGGGGGGGGAATTGGAAACAAAAACCTCAGTAGAAAATATGGCCAATAGGCTATATCAAGTGGGAGAAAACATCAAGGCTTGAAAATGAGGCTGGTGCATTGTTGCATTTAGAGTGTAATAAGAAAATACAAATCATGATTACAACTTAATACCTCCGAGACAAAATCAAGAGACCAGCATTACAGAATAGGACAGAAAATCCTCATTGACTAACTAACCCTTAAATAGATGAGAAAAGGCACAACTTGGAGCATGAGTTCACAGCAAGAGAGTAGTGAGGACAGAATCTCAGGCTGGCAATTCTCTGAAAACTGATGATGATGTTAGTGAAGAGAATAATGAACATTTATTGAATACTTTCTGCATACGTATGACACAGTTAAATTGGGAAATCAACCCATTTTGATCCTCATCTTACAGGCTTCCCAAGGCGCCAATTACAGAGCTAGAATGCAAATGCATCTGATTAAAGTTCAGTCCTCCTGGAAGCACTGCTTCCAGAACCAGACCACTGGTCCCCACAAATGTGGCTTGGTCCCTTGAGATGCTGGTAGGCACCACACCCCTCTGATTCAACATAGGCTTTTGTGTTGGCAAAGAAACCGCTTAAGGGTCACATCTGAGAGCACAGGTAGACAGGTTTCACTCACTGCCACACCCCAACTCGTTTTTCTCTTGCTAAGATACAGATCAAAGAGGAATGAATATAGGGAGCAGCCTATAGGAATTGCCTAGAGTAAAGCATATGTTATGTGGTTGAAGGGTCTCTGCATTTGAACTTAATACCTTCCCTGCCTTATCTCAACCACACCTGTTCCCAATATTGTGCCTCCCCCCATATAAATCACTGCTTTCCTGCCTTGCCACTAATCCCTTCCTATTGTAAATGTGGAGATGCCTCTCAGCAAAGCAACAGCTGGAGATTTGAGTACCTCTGTTTGTGAACAAGATAGTCCTCAATTTCATCACTTCACTGTTAAGTTGATATGGACAGTTAATGATGATGAAGAATGACTAATATAAAATGCAGAATAATGGGTTTTGTTTTGTTTTGTTATCGTTTCAGTTTGATTCTACCAACGAGCAAATTTTCTTTTACTCACCTAATGATTATGTATAGATTCATATTATCTGTTAAGAGCAGAAAAGGCTGTTTTTCTAATAAAATTAAAGATCAAAAGAGCAAACAGGTTAATTCAGGTCAATGGAATTATTCTAGAATTTCAACATGTTATTAGAAATTTCTAAACTAATTATATAAGCTTTCAATTACTTAGCTGGTGAAAATATGACTATATTTTTTACACACAGATACAGGGGGAATTCTAAAATAAATGTACTTAGAGCAAAAGGAAACTATTTTATAGGTGTGAATTTAAAGCATGTATGAATGCTAATATATATTCTACTCCTTTCTCAATTTTAATTGAATAATAAGAAAAATCTCTACCTTAGAAATTAATTTCACAGAACGTGTACAATTTAGGTTGCAAAAGAAATGAAATAATGATAATGAAATAATGAAATAATCATTATCATAATGATGATAATGATAAAAATGATAACCAAAATTGCTTACTATATTTAATGATGTTGATAATTGGATCTCTCTGTGTATGTACAGGTATGTGTATGTGTATATTCACATATAAGTCAACACACTTATGGGTAAAATACTGATATTATCATTTTAGAGAAGAATAAATGGATACAAATGCATCAAGTAACTAACAAATATTCACAAACTTTTAAGTCCTAGAATTATTTTTCAGTAACCTTGTAGCTTATTTCTGACTAAATATGTCAAACATCTCTTCTTTGTTCAGAGATGGAATATGAACAGGAAGAAATTTTATTTATACTTCTAGATCAATCTTGAACGAGGGAAACCCTGGGATATTTTTAAAACACAACAACAACAACAAAAATTTCGAGGTTAGAAAACTGGTAAACGCCCTGCCTTGTTTTTATATCAAAAGGTATAACTCAAATGAGAAGAATGAGCAGCATGTATTTATCTCGATTAAGCTAAGAAAATTTTCTTTTGTTTTTAATATTTTATTATCATTAAGTAGTTGCACAAATGACTTGTCATTCAACATAGCAATTTATTAATACAATGTGTCTTCATCAATGACATCCCTTTCAACATCTTCACCCAATTCTCCCAACCCACACTTCCCTCACTTTTCTTAATTGTGTAGGTTATATATCAAATTTTGACAGCATTCTCCTTCCCTCTTCTTTTCATTCCTCTACCCCCTCTCCTTGACTCTGTCCCCTATACCATTCACATACCTATTTCTTTCTGTTTATTTTACCATCCCTCATTTTTAAGAAATTACATTGTTTTCAATTCTCCCCCAAATCTACCATATTTCATTCAATACATTTATGTACACTTGCATATCATCCATGGTATTTACTTACATATTTATTAACCAATTCTAGCTTCTGTATATGAGAGAAAACATGCAAACATTTCTTTCCTTGTTTATGTTCTGAAGTTCTCAGTGACTGCCCAGGTCGGAGTCAATTAAAATATAATTCTTTTCTCCTTCCTTTTCTTGTTCCTTTCTCCTTGTATCCATCTGTTACTATTTTCGTTCCTTTTATCAACATCTTTTACTTCTTCACTTCTTATATTTCTTTTCCTCTACTTTCTTTGGTCTAATAAACAAATTTCTAAAAATATCAAAATAAATTTGGTACACATGACATGGATTTCTCTCAATTTTAGAAACTGGTGGAAAAGACAAGTAACTTATGTTGAAACATTTTAGATATACTAATATTGCACAGATATCACAAGAAAAACACTCTAGCTCTTCTCTGATAAAATAAAAACAGTTTTTTTGATCCATTAAGAACTGATTCTGGTGCAGGGTGATATATAAGGATCTAGCTTCAGTTTTCCTCACATGTATAGCCACTTCTGCCAGCACCATTTGTCAACGAGGCTGTCTTTCTTCTATCCTGTGTTTTTGTCTCCCTTATCAAAGATTAGGTGGCTATAGGCCTGTGAGTTCATTTCTGGGTCTTCATTCTATTCCACTGGTCCTCAGGTCTATTCTTGTACAAATACCAAGCTATTTTTATATCTATGGCTTTATAGTAGTGTTTGAAGTTTGGTATTGATATTCCTCCAACACTGATTTTCCTGCTAAGGATTATTTTTGCTATTCAGCTTCTTCTGTTATTTCAGATGACTTTTTTGATAGCTTCTTCTATATCATTGAAGAATGTTGTTGGGATTTTGATAGGTATTGTATTGAATTTGTACATAGCTTTGGGCAATATTGCCAAAGACCTCAATGTAAGGCCAGATACCCTGAGAATATTACAGGAATGGATCAGGGAAACAATAGGGCTCCTAGGCCAGGGTAAAAACCTTCCTAAGATTCAGAACAACACAAATTGAAGAAAAATTGGATAAATGGGATTGCATCAAACTGAAGAGTTAATGAATGGCAAAAGACATAGCTAATAAGAAAGCCCACAGAATAGGAGAAGACCTTATTATTTATCAGACAGTGGCCTCATATCAAAAATATACTTAGAGCTCAACAACTCAAATCCTCAAAGAAACAACAAAACAATTAGTAAATGGGCTAAAGATGTAAAGAGAGACTTCTCAAAAGTAGAAGTAAGAATGGCCAATAGACATATGAAGAAATGTTCAATATCTCTGGCTATAAAAGAAATGCAAATCAAAACAACATTGAAATTCCACCTCACCCCACTTAGAATAGCCATTATCAAGAAAACCAACAATAACAGATGCTAGTGGAAATTTGGCAAAAAGGGAACACTACTACCCTGTTGGTGGGAATGTAAACTTGTTCAACCCAACCACTTTGGAAAGCGTTATGGAGATTCCACAAAAGACTAAAAATAGAGATTTCCTATGACCCAGCATTCCCAATTTTGGGCATTTATCCAAAAGAACACAAACCAGACTACACTAAAGCTACCAGGACAGCCATGTTTACTGCAGTATTATTTACCATAGCTAATATATGGAATCAACACAGATTCTCCTTGGTACACAAATGAATCAAGAAAATGTATTGTATATATACAATGGAATTCTATGCTTCCATTACAAACAATGACATTGCCCCATTTATAAAGACATGGAAAGACTTGGAAAAAATTATATTAAGTGAAGCCAGACCCAAAGAAACATGGTTACATGCTTTCCCTCATTTGTAGTAATCAGAATGTGCCTATAACTCTACCAGTAAACATAATAGATGGTAAAAGATAAAAAGAAATAACACTTGGATATGATAAATTAAACAAGACTCTAAACATTCACACAGTGAAACCAAAGAAGGATATTCTTAGGAGAGGATCACAAAAGTTCAATAACTGTGCATATATGATCATATAAAATGATAAAATGATATTTATCAAAATGAACTCCAAGAAATGTAAACAAGAGGCTATTTGTTCTTTTACTTTTTGTGTTTATTTCCCCCCCCTTTGTTCATGTTTTTGACTTCTGTACATTTTGTCTTATATGTAAGTTTTTCTGTATGGGGAAGAGAAAGTAGAAGCACAGAAATGTTGGGACAAAAAGTGAACTAATGCAGCAGTAGTACTCACTAAACACCATATTGAAAATGAACTATGCAACTTGTCAGGGAAAAGGGTTGGAAGGAAGAAAGCTGGGAGAAAAAGATGGAAGAAGTAACACTGTTCAAAAAGAAATATACTCATCTGACTCATGTAACTATAATCCCTCTGTACATCACCTCTCCAAGAAAAAGAAAAAAGAAAACCTTCCAGGATGTTCATGCATGTAATCCTAACTATTCAGAGGTTAAGATCTGAGGGTCCAGCATTGAAGCCATTCAAGGCATAAAACTCAAGTATCTTTCATTTCTAATTTAACCAGTAAAAACCCAGAAGAGCACCTTTGCTCAACTGGTAGAGCACCAACGTTGAGAAAAAATTCTAAGCAGGATCATGAGGCCCTGAGATCAAGTCCTCGTACCAGCACAATAAATAAATAAATAATGCATAAATACATAAATATAAGGAAAACACATTTTATTTTAAATGGCTCAAGTGTTAGTAACTTCTGAGAGAAGAAAAATGCTATTGTGAATTGAGGAAAACAGATGTAGTCTTGAAAATCAAATGGCAAAATGGATACTCAGGAGACTGACTTTGGGCAACAAGAATGAGAAGATAGTTAGTGTTCACCTATAGACTGGCAGTGATAATAGGAAAGCATATACACAATGTCTGGAGTAAAGTTGTTGGTGGCCTACTATGTTCAGAGTGGTTTGTCATCTACAGCTCTGCTTTCCTCAAAAATGTCTAACACAACAACAACAACAGCAATCCCCAAATGATTTTGTTAACTAAAACCAGTTCCATAAAACCAATTAGTATCTTACACTGGCTGCCTGAATGGCTTATGGGGCCATCCATCACCTGTCCATTGAACTATTTAGCATTTGTTGGAGCAATTTGTCACTGTGTCAAATGCTAGCATTTCAGAATGTGAGGTTTGGGTAAGAGGAATCTAACTTGGATGCTGCAGATAATTCTCCAGTTATGAGACTAAAGAAAGACTTGTTCTTGTAACACATTTAACCTTAACTTATTTGGACAGTGAAGTTAACTTTTTTGGGTACTGAAGGTATCTCAAATTGAAATCATATTTTGTATTAGTATTAAAAATATGATAGAAAATAAAATTGTTTTAATATGTAACATTCCCTAGTTCCTGTATCACAATGTAACCCATTCCACAGCTTTGGAGATTACATTTTTCTCAGTTTTTCAATTTAGTCACTTGTTTTTATATTCATTTCTAATGCATTTTTTAATTTCCCAGTGTTGTATGCAGTATATTGTATAGAAAATGTCTTCGTTGCTTTTATTATTATGTGTCTCAACTGAACGTAGAATTCTAGACAAAGTTAGTGATGAAAATATTACTGCATTTTAATCATATCATGCATTGATGATTTATACAAAAGTATATCATTTCTAGTATAGATAATTAATTGTAAAATTTGTCTGTAGATTGCACATACTAGTAAACTGATTCTTTTTTCTGACATAAAATACCTAAATTGTCATATAATTTGCAACATGCAGTCTACCTGGTTTTGAGAAAGCCAAGGAGAATCACAGAATAAGGAATGGAGCAAAATATAATTCATAAATTGAGTCCATGTTGTACAACAATTGTAGGAAATTATATGTTTCACTTTTTTCCAGCAGACAACCAGATATTTTATTAACATGCCAATCAAATGAAAATAATTCAGGTGTCTAACCTATATATTTAATCTAAAAATAGGTTGCCTCTATTACCAGGGGAAATGGATATGTAGAGGGTCTCTTTTCCAACCACAATATAGGTTCACCTGATTAAGATTGCAAATGCTGAAGAGTCAGGCAAAATATTGTGGAGTGAAATGCCATCCCTGCATCTCAATACTGTAGGCAGCTCCCATGGCATTTCTCACAGACTTTCAATGTGTGCTTGTCACTAAACTCAATTCCAGAGATAGAAAAAAAAGAAGAAGAAAATGCAAACTCCTGTGGGAGGGAGTTGAGTAAAAAGCTTTCTTGAAACCTTTAGATCAAAGTGCTCTGTCTTTTACCCAGACTTCAATCAGAAGTGCCATCACTCTTACTTCATACAACCCAGAGTTTGACATGGCAGGTAGAAGAAAGAATGATCTACACTCATGTGGGTCTATGTATTTGTATGCATACATGCTTTAAGGAGTATCTGCAGCATGTTTTCATTTAAAATATTGAAAATTCTATTTATCTATGTGCATTCCTGATCATGTGTGTTGTAATTAGAAAATAGGCATAATATTAAAATAGACTTCATAGTGGAGAAAAGTATATTCAAGGATTATCATTACATTTTTTTCTTGAGGTGCTGTCAAATAGTTAAGAATATACTAAAGCAAAATAGCCTACTAAGTCTGTGTTGAAGAATGCAAACACTGGTAGACAAACTGGAATATATAACTCATTGAAGAAACAATAATCAAGGAATTCTTGGGAAATTGCTTCTCTATGAGTAAAAGGGTTGGACAGAAGTTGGGGAAAGCAGGACAACCAATAGTAATGAAGTCAAGGAATGAAACACAAACTGATTGTGTTGATTACCTGTAGAAACTCCAGAGTGAGTAGAATACATTGCACCGCAAACTAAAAGTAGTAATGATTGTTTCACTTGTTTGGTTTATGTTATAAAGTTTGATTCAGCAAACTATCCTCCAAATTATAATTACAAGACTGGTTACTCCTGTCATGAGTTTCTCCATGATAGACAAAGCTTTCAAGTTCACTATAGAGAGTTGAGCATGAAAAATTAAATAAACATTATGAATTAGGATTAATTTAATGTTGTAAGGAAGGCATAGGACTTGGGGAAATTGTTTTGTGTCACATAATTTGCAAGCAAAGCATATAAAAATAGAAGTTACTAACTTGTTTAGCTCCATCTATGTTTTTTTTATAATTAACAGCTCATTCAATTTCTTCAGTCTAAGAACTAATTAATTGGTTAATTAGGATAACAGTTTCACAGTGGTAGGATTAGGAACTGAGCCCAGAAAAAGTTCTAGTGCCTACATTATTCAGCATTTGATTAAACATTGTGTGGTCTAAACGATTTATAGAGGCAGAGAAAAAAATCTACTGTAATTTTAGTTCTTAACTGGTGGTCACTTTATTCTCAGCTTGTCATATAATGGTTTTCAATACCCTATGAGGCAAATTTTATGTTCAATTTAATTAAAATAATGTAACTTATCAGTTTTAATGCTGTTAAATAATAAAGGAGACATTCAAATAGAAATCTCTCCTAACTAAATGGGAACATTTGGTTATGCTTCCAATCATTGGATAAAATACATTGGTTGCATAAAATATTTGTTTTATTTTTAAATTCATTTGCTGTCTTCCTGTACTGGGGATTTATATTAGGAACATAAGTTAGTATAATGGATAACTTTATTCTTCATATGGTGGTTTATAAAAAATGGAAGCTATATAAACACAAATGTGGCTTATTGAATGTATCTTTTCATCTTTTTTTTTTAAATTTGCCAGAATGAAGGCTCAAACTCAGGGCATGGTGATCTCGTTTAGCTTTATTCAATGAAGGGTGTTACTCTACAACACCCATACTTCCTGCTTTTTGTCAATTATTGGATATAAAGAGCCTCTTGTAGTATTCTGCTCCAGCTAGCTTCAAACCGCTGTTGTTAGATGGCACGTAGCCTTCTGATTGGCTTACATTGTAATTATGATCTACCAGCTAATTTGTATATGTTTATTAAAACACTGACATTTTTTCTTGCCTGAGAGTTAGTTTCACTAACCATTGTAAACTTCCTTTAAAGCATGCCAAGAATGAAATGAAAGAAAGATAAAAATAATGCTGAGAATGATGAGAGAATGGACATGAGTCAAGATGCATTGTATTCATAAACTGCTATGTTGAATGGCAACTCCTTTGTATAATTACTTAAAATTTAAAAAGTAACTTTCACAAATCTTGTGTAATGCAAGGATTACTTAAGTGCATATATAAACATGAATATAAAAGTATAGCTCTAAAGCTGGCATTCATCTTCTTTTGCGAGAAATTGAATGACAGCAACTCAGACTTTGCTTCTCTTTTGTTGACCAAGTCATTTGGAAACTCAAGTGCCTTCATACCCAGTTACATTATATAAACTTGCATTAACTATGTGTTTGAAAAGAAGAGTCACTATCAGAGTTGACAAGGCTCTTGGAAGTATTTGAAAATATTGATTAAATATGATGTTAAGCGAAATGAACCCTAAGATAAGGGCACAAGTGTTTTTTCTTTTCTTTCTTGCTATTGTTTATAACGTATTTATAATGTACTATGTAATTTTGGTTGTTTCTCTGTTTTTTGTTTCTTTGTTTTTTTGTTCTTCCCCCACAGTATAACCCCTGTTTTTTGATTCCGGTGCCCTGCATCTCATATATACATTTTTCTAATTTGGAGAGGGGAAAGGAAATAACAAAATGCTGAACTAAGGATGCAGGCTGATCCATTAACAATGAGATGTAGAAGACATTATGTTGAAAATGAACTTTACAACTTTGAGTAGATGGAGAGGAAAGGGATGGTAGGGAGAAAACAAAAGGCAGAGGTAACAATGCTCCATAGGAAATGTACTCATTACCTTATTCATATAACTATAACCCCTCTGCACAGTATATATATATTTTTTGTCAGTTGTGGGGCTTGAACTCTGGTCCTGGGCACTGTCCATCAGCTCTTCAGCTCAAGGCAAGCACTCTACCACTTGAGCTACAGCGCCACTTCTGGTTTTCTAGTGGTTTATTGGAAATAGGAGTCTCACGGTTTTTCCTGCCTGAGCTGACTTTGAACCGTGATCCTCACATTTCAGCCTCCTGAGTAGCTAGGCTTACAGGCGTGAGCCACTGATGCCCGGCTTTCTGCACAGTATTTTTTTTTACAATAAAAACATATAAAAAAGTATACTGATTAACACTAAAAGTTCAATTTAGCCCTAAGGCCCTATTTAACTTTGTTGGGTCAGGCTGGGATTAGGATAGAGATGTGAGAGAGAAAGCATTACGGCCCAGTACCCTCAGTACTGATCACTGTACACAAAAATCTCAATGCTGGATAAGAAATGCACTCATTACCTTGCTCATGTAACTGTTACCCCTTTGTACAGTATTTTCACAATAAAAATTAATTTAAAAATCTCATAGCTTGTCTTACTATAACACCATTGTGATGCGTTAACAATAAGTTAATAATGAATAAGGAGACTATCACAAATCTTTGTTGAGAGGAAGTGGGGGCAGAGAGAGTACAAATATAATCCAAAGAGACAAAAAGAGAGTTGGGTGTGGCTGTGTGTGTGTTGATATGTGTGGATACTTATATTAATGGGCTATATAGATGAAGAGGATTTAAATACCAATGTTTTCCCCTTCCCCTATAAGTAACATTTGACTTAAGCCTGAGCTAATATTGTCAAATGAGCAAACATTCATGGATAAATGCCTCACATCTGGCAAAGTGCAGTCAGCTGACATTTACTTGGTACAAAGGATCAGGGATTAAAGCAGGCAGAGTCTCACAGGATTGAATGTTGGTATATTTTTCACTACATTTATTAGTTGTTTTTCATGAAATGTAGGAAAACTCATTATTAACTAAGCTGTGGAAAGGGGAAATAATATTTATATTTTTTCTTATTTATGCATGTCAATAGATGGGTATTATTAAAACAATGAATATGTAGAGAAAGAATTGTAGATTACTTGGAAAATATAAGAATATTAAAACAAGACAAAGTAGCTAAAAATTCCTTAATTTGGAAAGAAATGCTATTAAAATTTAGGTATTTCTCTGCAATATTCCCTAGATATGGATGGGAAAATGACAATTATATGGAAAGTAAAAGAAATTGGCTTAGATGTATTTACATGTATGCATAAACTATGTTTTGTAGAACTAAACTCAAAAATCTCTTTTTGTGACATAAATCTAAATGCAAATACACCTTGAAACATCTCTTATTGAATTTCATGGTTTCATAAAGCATTCTTAATTACTACCTCCTTTGCATTATAATTTGATCATATCATCTCTTGGTTTTAGGGTATGAAAAGCCATTGTCAAATCCACCTTAAAATAGTAAAAACCAGGTCATATCATGTTTTTCTCCACCACTAAATAAAAACAGTAGACAAAGATTTCAAGATGTGGGAAAATAAATCAAGAACTTTGTTAGCCAAAAATTAAGTGGGATTGTAATGGTACCACACAATTTTATACAATGAACCCCTACAAAGGTAGATGGAAAACTGAAGCTGTTGCCTGACATCATTTTGTCAACCTTATCATTGACTTTTGTTTGCATTAGACTTTATTTTTAGTAAATATTAAGTGGGAAACAAACACAGAGAGAGGATACACATTCAAAGAAATCTATTCATATGCCATATTTTTTCTACTTCTCTGCTACAAAATGTTATTTCCAAGTCTCCCAACAATTGGGAAACTGCTGCTGTCTATAAATTTGTGAAAAACCATTTCTCTGCTATCATTTTTCGAGGCCTGCTGAAATTTGCTCATAGGAAAGAATTCTATTTACCATTGCTTTTCAGGACTATCCTTGAATACAACTGTGATATGAGTTTAAACTACTCTTATGTATTGACGTCATATGTACTGTGAACCAAGTCTGAAATGTTATTCTTCAAACAACTGATAATAAGGAATATCCACTGATGACAAAGGAATATAGGAGTGGATGCTATTAAAGCCTAACTTTTTATTATAGTGCACCTGTGTCCTGAAGAACTATTTGACTACTATCAAAGCATAGTACTTCCACTTAATGGAAGATATACTTCCTCATAATTAATGTTTTCTGGACCCTATCAACCTTAGTCTATGCCTTGTAGTGTGCATGAGGCTGAGTCATGTGTACCAAAAGTTTAAAGTTAATCTAACTCACATAGCGAGTTCTATGCCAGTCTCTGGTACACAGTGATAGCCCTTCAAGAAGAAAGCTAAATGTCAGCAGCTCACTCGTATAATTCTAGCTAGCCAGAGTCTGAGATGTGAAAATCACAATTTGAGGCCAGCTGGTGCAGACAGAGTGGAGAGAATTTTTAATCTCCAGTGAACCAGGAGAAAATGGTGGAGATGAAGGTGTGGCTCAAGTGGTAGAGCTCCAGCTTTGAGAAAAAAAAGCTCTTGATCTCCAGCCTAAAGAAATACAATTATAGGAAGTGGCGCTGTGTCTCAAGTGGTAGAGCACTCACCTTGAACTGAAGAGCGCAGGGAGAGCGCCCAAGCCCAGAGTTCAAGCCCCACGACCGACCAAAAAAAAAAAAAAGAAATAGAATTATTTATTAGTGCTTAGTGTAAGAACAATTTCTTGCAAGTCAAGTGTCATCCTCTTGGGTAAGCTTCTCCTGTAGTTCTACTGTCCTGTCTTTACAGAACATGTTATCTCATAGATAGTTTTACTTACCCCTGGACCTAGTGTCTTCCACAGAGTACACGGAAATATAGAAAAACAGGAGAATAAAGGAAGAAGCAAGGAGAAAGAAAAAAAATATCAGAGAGTACTCAACTAAGCTCTGAAAAGTAAGAGAACAACTATTTAACAAGTAATTGTTTGTGCCAGTGCAGGGACTTGAATTCAAGGCCATGTTTTCTCACTGAACATTTTTAATCAAGGCTATTATTCTACCACTTGAGTCACAACTTGGTTTCCAATTTTTTTTCTGATTACTTAGAGATGAATATGTCACAATCTGTCCAGGCTGGCTTTGAACCTCAATCCTCAGATCTCAGTCTTCTGAGTTGCTTGGATTTCAGGTATAAACTACTGGCACACAGTTTAGAAATATATTTTAATATTTAATTTACCAAATAATTACACCTCTATCCAATGAGAATAAAGTTGCTAGATTTATTCCATCCACTGATCATGCTGTGTATGGAAATATAAAAAGTAATTGTATTAGAATCTTTATACTAACCACATCAAATATTCTTGAACTTGAACACTCCCACTATAAAAGTGTTATCACTTAATTTTTAGTAATCTTTCTCATTCATTTCATCTAATGAATGTTTTGATGTGTGGAAGTTTTAGCAACTCCATCCTTAGGTATGTACTCTTCAAAGTTATCCCAAGTTTCTGTAAACTCAAGTTCCAATGATTTGTTTCTATTCTTTTCAGTGTTATAGTCAATGTTGATAATGTACTTGCCCTATTCATTTTTTTTCTATAACCTAATGTTACTTCAATTGCTTTAAAAACAATTTCCTGATCACAAGAGAATTGGGCTGAAGATATCCATACTTTATTTCTTTATTTTTGGAAGTTTGGAGCTTGTATTGGATGACTCCCTTAAATCTAGTTAACACTCTTTGAGGAGAACTGCAACCTTTCAATGAATCCATCTGGGCCATGTTCCATTTTTAAATCTAGGACATTTTCCCATTTGACTCCCTCCTGATGAAATGTTCCTGAAGTCAAAGTTTAAACGTGTGTGAGTTATTTGGCTGCTTTTAGATACAAGCTAAAGGACCTATTTTCCCACCACATATTGCGTTGGTCCTTGCTCATCTGCACACTGAACACACCTACTGTGCTTTTCTTTTAGCTTTTGGTTTTCTAAATAATGAGTTATAGAAAATAGTTCAGCGCACCAAGACTGAAGGAAATGAGGTTGCTATCAACATTACTTGTGCCACTGAAACTTTCATAGAACATATGGGACTCTTGATTTGTTTTGAGCACATAGATTTGTTTTTGTTTTTGTTTTAATTTTTTCTTGCTTTTACATTAAGTGGTGAAGAAATGTTCCTGTGTAGATTTTTTTTAAATAAGAAAGCTATGATGCTTGGGTAGAATTAGTGGTTATGAAAGGAGGATATCTAAGCACAGAGTAGAAGAAAATGAAGGTGCTTATGAGGTCGTCTGGAAGAAGCATCTTCCAGAGTAAGGAACTAGTCTAGCCAAAGACTTTCAAAAAGGAGTATGTTCCAAACATTCAAAAGCAAAAAAAAGTCAGAGTCCAGCCCAGAAGATTCATATTCAAATCCTCAAAATTATAATCTCCAGTGATCCAGCAAACAGCAGTTACTGGAGAGGTAACTCTAGGGGAGAACTGGAGAGTCATGAGTGGAGCAATAGCTCTAAGATCAAGCCCCAGTGTTAAGAGGGTCTATCCCCTAAGTACCCTAGAGTAATAGAAGGTTACTTGTTTAAATGCAAAGCTGGAATCAGATTCATTCAAATACAGAGGAAGTTTTACTCTCTCTACTCCCCATCCAGTTTACTCCCCATCCAGGGCCATTTAGTATCTGATACTTTATTTCTATTTATTTATTTTTAATATTAGTAAGTTTTTTATTGTGAAAATACATACAGAGGGGTTACAATTATATGAGCAAGGTAAGGAGTACATTTCGTATCAAGCATTGTTGCCTCCGACTTCGTTTCCCCTTACTATCCTTGCCTTCTCCCCTCCCACTCCCTCCCTTCCAACCCCCTGCCAAAGTTGTAAAGTAAAACAAAATTCTCAGGTAGATAGCATTTGTTTGGAAGGAAAATTCATTGTAACATGAATATATATAAAAGTGTAAATATAGAAGACAAACTCACTGTAGATTCTGGAGATGAACTTGAGACACTGTAATCTGTAGAGCTAGGTTCTCCTGAGGGTTCAGATGCTTCGTAGTTTCTGTGCATCTCTAGGTCTGCCTCATTTTCTGCTATTCTTCATATTTCATTGATAAAAGAATAATTCTTATTCTTTATACGGTCAACCTACTTAGAATAAAGATTTGGTTCCTACATGAAAATGAGACCCAAGTAAAGTAGCTTAGAATAACAGATTTTTTTTTCCTTCTTAAATATTAAAGTCATGAAGTAAGCAGGTCAGCTGTATACACATTTAAAGACAGAAGTTCTTTCTAAGTTATGATTTCCAAAAAAATTCTGGTATTGTGTTCTGTGATTCAAACTTGACAAAAGGTATGTTTAGTTTACTTTTAAAAATCCAGCTTAAACTCAAATTCCAGCTTAAATTTAACATCTGGGCACTGCCCCTTAGCCTTTTGTCTCAAGGCTAATGCTCTACCACTAGAACCACATCACCTCTCCACATTTGGCTTCTTGCTGGCTAACTGAATAAAGACTCAAGGTCTTTGATTTGCAGTTTTGAGGCTCAGTCTTCAGATCAAAATCTCCTAACTACCTAGATTACAGGTATGAATCATTGACACCTGTCTAATTTCCATTCCGAAATGGTGCAAAGTTTCTCCTGAGTTTATTGGTCATAATTACAAACAACCAGGTAAATCAACCACTGTATTTGAATGTTTGTTTTAAGTTTTTATGAGAGGTAAGTGTAGGAGACAACTTTGACTTTATGCACTACCAGACTTTGACATAGAATGGAAGGATATGAATGTTTGAATCAGCGGGGTGCTGATGGATCATGCCTGTAATGAGGCTGTGATCTGAGGATTGTGATTCAAAGCCAGTGTGGGCAGAAAAGTCTATGAGACTCTTATATCCAATTAACTACTCAGAAAAAAACAGAAGTTGTTCTGTGGCTCAAGTGATAGAGAACTAGCCTTGAACACAGAGAGGCTCAAGGATGTCGGCCAGGTCTTGAGTTCAGGCCCCAGGACCAACAAAAAATAAAAATAAATGACTGAATGTATGTATGAATGAATGAATAAATAAACAGAATGCTAGGATCTCTAGGCATACTCTATACTATACCATAAAGAAAAGGGGAAAAGGGCAGAATAATTTTTTCAGGGTGCAAAATAAAACTTTCTGGAAAACCAAAAAATCCATAGTGTTGACTGGCTCCTAAAATAGGGAATTATTTCAAGAAAAAGGAAAATAATCTATAATATTGAGTAGTGATCTCCATTATTAACTTCTTTCTTTCAAAACAAAAATATGACAGTTGATGGTGACATAAACCTATAATCCTAGTTACTCAAGGGGCTGAGATCTCATCCTCAGTCCAGGCCAGAAAGTTCATGAGACTTTATTTCCAATTAATCAGCAAAAGACTGGAATTAGAGCTTGACTCAAGTAGACTAACATTAGTCTTGAGTAAAAATAAATCTCAGGTATAGCTCCTAGGTCCTCCCTGAGTTCAAGTCTTAGCAGTACAAAAACATTTAAAAATGAAGTATTTTTCAAATCTTTTGATATATTAGTTATTTCACTGTATAAAAATGCAGAAGTTAGGGCTGAGAATATGGCTCAGTGGTAGTCCTTGCCTAGCATGCATGAAGCCCTGGGTTCAATTCCATATACTATATACACAGAAAAAGCCAAAAGTGGAGCTGTGGCTCAAGTGGTAGAGTCCTAGCCTTGAGCAAAAGAAGCTCAAGGGCAGTGCCCTGGTCCTGAGTTCAAGTTCCAGGACTGGCAAACAAAAATACAGAAGGTAACCAAGTACTATTGTCTCACAATTGCAATTCTAGCTCTCAGTAGACTTGAGTCTTACAAGATCAAGATTAAAATCTAATTTGGAAAGAAAACTCTGTGATCCTTCATCTTCAATTAATCAGCAAAAAATCCAGAGTGAAGGCATGGCTCAAGTGGTAGAACACCAGTTTACAAGATGCTGAGTTTAACACCAATACCAACAAACACACACACACCTACACATACACATGAATACAGAAACATACCTACACACACACACACACACACACACACACACACACACCACATACACATGAATACAAAAGGAAATATTTATTTTATTCTCATATCTGATATTAAAATTCCATAAGTGAACAGAAAATTTAAGCACTTAGCAATATTGTTTAGAGAGACGATTCTGCAAGGTAGACGATCAAATATAGCACTCCAACGTTCTCACACATTTATTTGTTCTTGTGCAAAACAGGAGATATTGACTCTTGTACCTATTAATAAATCCATTTTATAGTTATGCAATCAAGGTTCAGTGAATGCTTCTTATTCAAACTTGCTCTATGTAAAACATAAAATATGTTTAAATTTAAACAAACAATCCAAGTTGAAATTTACAATCAAGTAGAAATTTACATTCTTACTTTCTTTCAAGAGATAAAATTATCCCCAAAACTCTAAAATGCAATGAATAGCTGAAAACCATCATATCAGAAAAAAGAAACCTTCTTTAAATGTATCAGCTTCAGTTACAAAAGTATTTCCTGCATATCTTTTCTTCAGTATTCTCATTACTATTAATTTAGTACTTGCATCCTAATTTTCTATTTGCATATTTCAAAAGAGCTCCACCATGGAAAACCCTGCCAAGGAGTGAAGCTTTTAGTTGATTCCAGACCTGTAAATAACTACTTATGCAAGCCTACAGACAGATCATCTTTATAGAGCTCTGCTGTGAGTATGTATATAGGATGCTTAGTCATTATTATTGCAACTTCTCAGAATAGTAGCAAGAAACTGCTGATATCATAGCAAACTGGATATAAGATTCAGAAAGTAGAACTGCTAATCTATCTGTCTTGGAACTGGCAACTTTTGCAAAATAATAACAATGATAATAAGCATGATGACAACAATGATGATGATGCAAACCTGTTACAGTTTCAGGGTGGAAAGAGTTGGAGTAAGAGATGTTTCTTTGTCAAACTCTCTTTCTCCACTTCCTACAGCATGGTAAGTTGTCTCCCTAGTGAGGCAGAATTTCATCACCATCAACCCCAGTACATCTCTATTTAAGAAACTGGGAGAAATAAAAATCTCCTGGCATACTGAACACCAGTGATATATCCTCTAGTAGTCTGAACTAGAAATGGATTTATTTAGCTTATTTTAATTGACTAATATATTTTGAAATGTAAATCAAGTTCTGTATTTTGTAAAACAAGTTTAGTGACATGTTCTCAAATAATAGAATGATAGATGACCATAAAACAACAGAAATTTACTGGGTACCCATAATAGCTCATGCCTGCAATCCTAGCTATTCAGAAGGTTGAGATCTAAAGATCACAGTTGAAGGCCAGCTGGATAGGAAAGGCAATGAGATTATAATTTTCAACTGACAGCAGCAACAACAACAAGAATAAAATTGGGAGGTAAAGCTATGGCTAAAGTGGAATGGCTTGAGCAACAAAGCTCAGAGACAGCACCCAGTTCCCAGGCCCTGAGTTCAAACTTTAGGAATGGCACAATAAAAAGAGAATATGAAGGAATTAGAGGGAAGAGTAATGGCCATTCTTTTTAAAGGATATTTATAACATGGCTGTTGGACTTGATGATGATGATAATGATTATGATGATGCTGATGATGATATTTAAATAGTTGTATAAAGAGGCTTCGATTGATCATTCAGTCCATGATTATAACATATCTTGATCAATGCCACCCTTTCCACCATTCTCATCTTCCCCAAACCTATCCAACCCCTCGAGATACCTGTACCATTTTCACACAAGTATTTTGATATTATTACTGTTTTCACCCAGCCTGGGCTCACAACTATCTATTTCTTAAATACGGTTGATATTAATTCACTTTAAAGAATTTAGAATAATCCTTTAGATGTTTTGTAGTTTAAATATAAATTGAATTTAATACAAATCAAACAATTAAGGCACTCATTAATTCTGTGCTCTCAATTTATTAATTCAGGGTTCCATATTGATTATATCTAAAGTAAATTAGAATGCCATGTAGGAAAAGGATTATTTGAGGACAGCAGAAACTATAAATTCCCAGAATCTTTTACTAACTTAAGGAATGAATTTAGGAGGAAATCAAATGGAAACAAAATTTTGTTTAGTTTAGAGAAAGTAAGAACAGCAGATTTCTGACCTAGTAAAGAAGTGTTGTTTGTTGAGTTTGTTAGTCTTGAGTTAACATGATGGAAGGTGAATAAGTGAAGTTAGAAGTCAGGAAAGTACTGGAAATGTTTTAATCTGATGTCATCTCTAATGTTCTATACTTAGAATTTAACAACTAGAAAACCAAGGTCAATCCCATAGGGAGCTCATGAGATCAATAGTCTGGCAGGAGGCAAAATGCACATGTCAGGACTGGTGAATGATTAGGGGCATCTTAAGCTGTTGGCCTTACTAGTTACATAAGAAAATAAGAACAAGGTTAAGGTAGACATATTGAAACTCTACTAAGTCAATTTAGACCATGAATGTGATGGTAAGAAGAAGAAAAGCAAAGATTTCAATAGATATTAACATGGCCTTCAAAAGAATGATGAATATAATTTGAAATGCATTATATATATACATATGTGCATGTATTCATTTGTTGAAGCCATCGCCATTACTATTAGATTTTTCTTTTAGGTTTACTTGCTAAAGCCATTAAACAAAAATATAGCATATCTATTGGAAAGGAGAAAAAAGAACCATTATGGTATATATTTTGTTTGTTTTTCCATTTGATAGTAAAGTTGAAGGATGAATTAGGTGAATTCCACAGATTCACTCGAGGTACACATCCTCCAATGTCTCAATATTTCTTCTCTAGAATGGCTGAGGTCCTTCACTTAAAATAGCCCTTTAAAATCAGAATTGATGATAGTTCACCTCCATTACACTTCCCCAAAGGACATCCTTTGAATGTAATAATCAAACTATTGAGGATATTTAAGTGTACCTGTGCTAACCTTCCTCACACATAATCTCTTTTCCACATTCCAGTACATATTTTATTCCTTGAATGCATCAATACTGTTCTCTGCATAGTGAAAGGAGGTCACAAAATTATAATACAATTTAATCTTGTCTTTCATGATTTCCTGTCTAGCTATTAACCATTTATTGCACATTCAAGGTGTGAAAAGTAAAGGATCATGAGTAAAAAGAATGGAAAAATTAAATAATGGAAGTGATTTGGATAATCTAGAATTTCATTGCATTTAGAATTTATATTTCCTTATCTCTATTATTTGCTTAGTTATTAATTTCTCTTTTGCTCTTCATTCCTTTTCACTTCAAATTGTTACAAAAGTTAAAAGTAGTGAACTAATGGCACACACCTATAACAGTAGCTAATCTAGAAGTTGATATCTGAGGATTGCAGTTCCAAGCCAAGTGAGCAGGAAAGTCCATAAGATCTTATCCCTACTTAAACGCCCCCCACCCCAAACCAGAAATGGATCTGTGGCTTAAGTAATAGAGTGATAGCCTTGAACAAAGAGCAGCTCATAGATAGTACCCAAACCCTGAGTTCAAATCCCAGGACCAGCATATACACCACACCACATACACACACAAGAACTGTTTGAAGGTGAGCTACATTCTGTCCAACTTTATTTCTTAAAATTTCCTTTTGTCTACTAGGCAAAATACATCAAAAGATTAATTGCATTTTTGGAATATCAGAGAAAGTAGTGATGACAACTTTCAGAGCTCTTATGTCTGTAAGTTTGTTCTCATTTTCTCTCATTCTTCCTTCCTCTTCCTGCTTGTTATGCTGAAAGCTTTCTCATCACAGAATGTATTCTGGTTCAGGTTTAGATTTCTGTCTTTCTTATTTCAGCCAGAAGCAAATATTGCACATGTGGGGAATCAGAAAACTTAAATATACAAGGTTGTACAAATAGGAGTTTATTCATAAGATGAGATCTAGTCTTGTCTTCTCAATATAATGTAACTTTTCACTATGAAAAAGTTTGTAGAAAACTCATTTATAGAAAAATTTGGATAAAAAGCCATTTTCCCTCAAAAAATAATGAAAGAGCAATAAATACTTGTTTTACAGAGACATCAAAACAGCACAGTAAGACTTAAAGAAGAGACATTACTGTGTTTGTCTATGAGGAGGGGGATGGCCAAATAACAAAAACATAAAAACACCACCCGGAGAAGAGAATTTGGACAAAACTTTGATGGGCTTCACTGAGAAAGTGTTTTAAGTCGGAATCAAAGCATAAAGTGAAGAAATAAACAAAGATATAGGGAATGCAGTTAAAAGCCTGGTTTGAGAGAAGAGCCAGAGTCAAAATAAGGGAGAAAGACTGATGAGATCAAAGACACTTGAACAAGAGGATGGTATTGAACCTGTGCATTGTCTTTGGAAGGAAGGTAGACTTCATACCGATGAGGGCTGAGAAAAGAACAAATATTCAGAGCTTCTTATTCTACAAGTGTTCAATACAGTTACAGAATACCAAACCATTTGTAAGTATGAGACTTTCTAGGGCACACAAGTCATGCACTCATCAGCCAACTCTATTGGTAGTTCATTGCTTTAAATTGTAGGAGTAATATAGAATGGTATACTTAAGAAAAATAGGTCTTGCAAGGATGCTTAAGAGAAACTAGAGAAAAATAAAGAGGTTTCACGATACTGGAGCTTGGGAGTTATCAGGCCACTCACCTATAATCTTCTCTATTCCTGAGGCAGAGATGGGAGATATTTAAACCAAGGCCAGCCATAGGCAAATGTAAAAGAACCTATTGGAGAAATAAGATAATGCACAAAAGACTGGAGGCGTGGCACAAGTGGACTGGAGTGCTTGGCTAACCAGCAGGAAGCCTCAAATTCAATTCTCAGTAACTACCTAAAACAACAATACAAAATTCCAGTATACACAAAAGGGCCAGTAGTGTAGTTCATAAGGCAGAGAATTTATTTTTCCAGCTTTTATTTGTCCAGCTTGTACAAGTGTATGTGCATCATACACACACACACACACACACACACACACAAACACACACACACGGAAAAATAGAAAAGACTTTTAGTCTGAGAACTGGGAATGAAACATTGCAAAAAGGTTATGGTGTATATAATGATGGGAAAAAATGTTCATAATACAAACTGACAGCTAGATTTAAAAAAAAAAAAAGAGAGACCTGAATAAATGTTGAGTCTGCATTTTTCACATTGGATGACTAGGAGGAAAAGCAAAAACAATAAAATCAGAAAGAAAAACTGATCTCACGGGATAACAGGATGAGGCTGACCTGAATGGACAGATGCCAAGGAACAATTAGATAGAAACAATATATGAAGCATCTGGAGGTATGAGACCAGATGTCAGAAAAATGTGCTAGGAAAAGATATCGATATATCTACACCTATATTGATATGTATGTGTATATAAGGCTTAGATAACAAAAAAGAGGGGATCTTTTCCTTCTTTTAGAATGAGCTGTTTGGAAAATTAATCTGAACAATTGAAGGTGTCATCTGCTCTCAGGAAGTTTCTTGTTGTGATGAACTTAAACTAGGCTTTCCTAGGTTGTCTTCTATAGGAAAGTCAGACTCATAGTCACATTAAAGAAACAATTAGTAGAGAGGAACTAGAATTAAAAAAAAAACTTACTAACAATTTATTTCATAGTAATTCTTTTATTTTTGTGTCTCACTTGGCTTTCTCTCACAAGGCTGGTATTCTACCACTTGCACCATATCTCTACTTCTATCATTTTTGCTGATGAAACGGAGATAAGAATCTTGTAGACTTACTCATCTAGGCTGGTTTCAAACAGATCTTCAGATCTCAGCCTCCTGAGCAGCTGGGATTCTAGTTATGAGCAATTGGTATTTTGAAAGGTCGAATGGGGAGGTCAAGAGTCATTGTAGTTATAAGGGGAAAGACTTTTAATATATCATGAATGGCAACGAAAGATTCAATGCTGTGGGAAAGTCAAGGGTATACTGTCTCTTTAAGAACCTCATGGTTTTGGCATGTAAGTTGCTAGCCCTAATGTGTAAAGGTGAAAGGTCCAGATCCAGAGAGAGAGAGAGAGAGAGAGAGAGAGTGGAAACAGACTCAGAAGGGTACACAGGGGAATATGGGAAGTGTCAGGCATTGATTATACACTACAGAGTGGACTTCGTCCCGGAGATTGACAAACTAGACGTCTGAGGATTACCAAGACAGTAAAAATTCTGACAATGGTCAAAATGTAGCCTGACTCCAAAAGAAAGTTATGAAAAATGTTCTCTACCTAAAATGAGGGAAAAAATAGATGAGTTCGAGAACTAAAGGTGTAATGATACCAGTTTTTGTAAGAGAAGGAGAAAACCAGAAGTAGAAAAGAGAGACAGAGATAGAATATTTTCAAAGTGAGGATTTACAGATTTTATGACAGGACAGTCTTTAAGCATTTTGGTATACTCTGATCTTAAAAAGAGGAGTAATAATTTATTGCAATATTTTTTTATTATTTGAACATGCAGCCTAGTTGTAAAATATTTTTGGTAATTTTATTTTATTATTCTCATGCAGCCCAATGCTTAAAATCCAGCTCTTAGACTTTCTGGTTCCTGATTTTTACTCTAACTTTCATATATAATATTTGGACTATGACTCATCTGTTTTATAGTCTTTAGATGGTTTCTATTAATAAGAATTTTCTGCATGTCTGGGAATGTGGTTTAGTGGTAGAGTGCACGCCTAGCATGCATGAAGCCTTGAGTTCAATTCCTCAGTACCACATAAATAGAAAAAGCTGGAAAAGGTGCTGTGGCTCAAGTGGTAGAGTACTAGCCTTGAGCAGAAGAAGCTCAGGGACAGTTTCCAGCCCTGAGTTCAAGCCCAGGACTGGACAAAATAAAAGAATTCTATGCAATCGAGAAGATAAAGATGCAACCCTTCACTTTCACTGCCACACTTAATTTTCAACCCCATAAAAGAAAGGAAGAACTGTGTTACTGGGAAGGTAGAAGAACCAAAACAAATCTCTAACTTTTGACTTTTATAGCTGTATTATAATAAATCAGAGTTAAGGTTTTACTGAGTATTCAGACTAGTACAGACAAGGAAGCTGTATTCTCTTGGTCATTTCTCTGGCTTTGAGATATATACCCACTGCTGAGTCTGAGTATGGTAGACAGATATTCATATTTTTCCCTAGGTACTACTGGGAAAATGGTTTCAAGCCATGATTCTTTAATGTCACTAAGGTCATGTGTGATTGTTGAAAAAACTTGTTGAAGTACCAAAGCCATTTAAGAGATACCTTTCTAGTTTGTTATCTTTGTATTAAAGCATATATCTGAGCATGAATTTAAAATTATAAATAACCTATAATAATATATTAGACATATAATAACCAGTATAGGTATACCTTTTGTGCCTATATTTTTGATAATTTTAAAGAATTTGGCTAAAATAAAATATGGTCAACTTTACTAGTTAAGTTTAAATACCATGATTAACTGAGTGAGTCAGTTATGTTACTCAATATAGCTAAGTCTGGGTTTCTGATCTGCAATGTCAATGTATTAATACTATCTTTATTCTTACCAAAAACAAAGAAATCTAATCATGATATAAAGAGTCTGAGTACTGATATTAGTGTTTACTTAATGAATAGTAGCTACACGGTACAGATATTTATAAATCATTAAAGTATATGTAATCACTGATCCAAGGTCCTTACAGATACTCCTTATGATGCTATTGCAGCCCTGTAATACTAGCAATAATCCCATGTTCAGTACTGAAGTATAGATATTTTAATGAGCCTGAAACACTAAGAAATCTTTAAATCTTTTTGAAATGCTTTTGTTTCATATGTGTAACTTTTTATTTTGCAATAGGAAGCCATAAAAGAGTACATAGTCTATATATACTTTTTTATCAATCCTCTGTGACATCTTCAATAAACAGTACAGTTTTCAAATTGACATAGATGAAACATTATTAAATACATTATAAACTTTAATCCATTCTCACTATTGCTTCACATCTTTCACTTGTGTGAGCATATTTCATATCAACTGGGTCTAGCTCTATGCAATTTCATATCATGCAAGTTTTACTCTTAAAGTATCAGTAAGGATTCTCCAGAGAATAAAGAGGGCAGGTAGATAGATGATAGATAGAGATGGACAGACAGACAAATAATAAAGAGAGATGATAGAGATAGATGATAGAGAAATACCTGATTGAGATAAGAGACAGAGGAAAGATTAGATAGATAGATAGATAGATAGATAGATAGATAGATAGATAGATAGATAGATAGATCTCTATAGTAAGAAATTGGCTGATAACAATCTTGCAAGTGTAAAATCTCCAAGATCTGTAGGGTTAGGGTTAATAAATAAGCTAGAGACTCACTTGAGCTGACAGAATAGCTTCAGGTTAATTTGAAAAGTCTGTGAACCAGGAAAGCTGACTTGCGATTTTATGTAAATATCAGCAGATTTAAGACTTAGAAATAGCTGATCTTTCAGTCCAAATTTAGGAGACATAACAGTGATATCTTAGTATAAGGAAGTCAAATACAGAAACATTTACACTTACTTATATGAGAGTTAGCCGTTTTGATTTCCGTGACTGGAGCTAATTTGATAAGAATCTATGAAGATTAGTGAGGTGAATTTCCTGTAACCAGACTAAACTCAGCCTTCCAGTTCGAATGTTAATCTCATTTAAGACATTCCCACAGAAACACTTAGAATTGTGTTGAGGCAAACATTTGGGCATCGATGGGCCAAATCAAGTTGGAACATAAAATTAACCATCACAACCACAAAGATACTACTTGTGGTCAGTGTTTATATTTGTATTGCCTCACTTAAGTGAAATCGTCATGCACTGGCCAGTATTCTCCTTTTATCCATTAGTTTTTAAAGTTGTGCTATTATGAGATATCAGATTCATAAAGGATAACGTAGCATAACTCTTGACAACATTGTGTTCTTGGGCTGCATCTATTCCGCATCAGAAAGGTAATATATTCTATTGATAAGTGCTATTCTAACTGTGGTATTCTATTGTACCAGAGTGACTTAATAATTCTTTTACTAAAGAACATCCAGGTTCCTTCTAGTTTTAGGTTATTAAGGCTAAAGCTACTACAAATATCTGTGTATAGGTTTCTGTGTGAATACAACTTGACATTACTCTGAGATAAACAGGTAAGAGGGTGTGCATTTCATCCATAGGTATGATGGATTTCAATGCCATTCAGCATCTAAAATTCTCTGTTCTTATAATCGTGCCCAATCACCTCTACAATTACAAACATATGTACATATGTCTTTGTATGCATGTGTATGTGTGTGAGAAAGAGAAGAGAGAGAAGAGAGTGACAGAAACATAGAGGCAGAGTTTCTGTATGCATTTATGAATTTATGTAAGTATATATAAACATGTATATATATATATATAAACATGTATATATATATATATATATATATCTTTAATGTCTAGCAGCTACCTGTGAAAGAAAGTATTTGATTATTGTCTTTCTGATTCTAGCTAATGTGAATATGATAATCTCAAGTTCCTTCCATGATCCTGCAGGGATTATTAATTTTGAAAACAATTTTAACAGATAACATTGTTTTATTTTCATACATGTGAATGAACACGTTTTTTGTTTTGTTTTGCCAGTTGTGGGGCTTGAACTCTGGGATTGGCTCTGTCCCTCAGCTCTTCAGCTCAAGGCAAGTGCTCTAGTAATTGAGCCATAGCACCACTTCCAGTTCTCTGAGTGATTTATTAGACATAAGTGTCTGACAGTCTTTCCTGCCCAGGCTGGCTTTGAACCACGATCCTCAGATCTAGGCCTCCTGAGTAGCTAGGATAACAGGCTTGAGCCATTGACATCCAGCTGAACAGTTTTTTTTTTTTAACATAAATGAATTCCCATTTCACTATTTGCACTCACCCTCTCCCTTTCTCTCCCATTTTTCCAATTAGCTTAATCATGTTTCTAAGAGGTACAATATGATATATTAAATTTATTATATTATATATAACATATATGCAAATTTATTTGTATATTTATATCACTTGAAATTTTTTAGCTTCAATGTTTATACAAAGTGATTATACTTTTACATGTCCATTTATCTATGTGTACAGTGAATATGAATTAGAATCATTCCTTCCATCTTTTCCCCTCCCGCTTAATCCATCTCCTACCAGTCACAGCCAAGTTTTCCACTTCCATTTTTCACAGTACATTGAGTATCGATTGTATTTACTTACTATCCCTTTTCCATTCATCTGTTTCAACATCTTACTAGCTTCTCCCTCTCACTCAAAACTTGTTTTAGCTTCCTGATGTCCATTGTGTTCAATTGTTCAAAAGGTTTACACCATGGAATTTCATTCCAGCATTATACTGTATCTTAGTCAGCTTGGTTGTGTACATGTGCGCGCACACACACACGAATGCGCCAGTATGCGTGTTTAATGGGAAGGATCACATTATTAATGGATCTCAAATTCTTCACCTACTATCACTCATAAAGATGTTTTTCTCAGTTTTTCTTTCTAATCTTGCACATCCTAATAAATGGTTATCTGACATACTGCAAAAGCACTTAGAACAATTAAAGTTTGAGTATACTTAGATTTAGTTGTTAATTGAGATTACAAACTATGTCCTAAATGATCCTATAATATGAAAGTCATATTATTTCATTAAATATCATTCTGTTCTAGAACTAAGAAGTTTACAAGAAATATGATATAAAAAATGAAGAATGTTACTCAGTAAATCATAGTTGAAAATTCTAACAAAATTTCCTACACATATTGTTATTAAAAGGTCTAATAAGTAATACATTTTTAATTATTACACACATTTTGAAATGCAAGTTAGTAATCTTATACTAATTTCACTAATTATCCTAAAACAGCATTATGCTTTTTAAAATCAAGACCTTTTTACAAAACAAATCATAAGTATTATTTTAAAATGTAGATTAAGCATGATATTTAATCATTAAAGATAATTTTGTATTTTCTCAAATGTCAAGCATAAATGAAAGCATAATGGCTTACACAATGTTACAACTTTTTTTATTCCTTATGAAATTTCGTTAGGTATAATCGCATAGATTTTTATAACACTCACATCAAATGAAAAAGGAAAGATCTTTCCCAGTGTAATTTTCAGTTCCACTAATAACTGAGGAGACATCCATATGGACAAATTGTCTTGTAAAAATTATTGATCAGTAGGTCTTATGGATTAATTTTTAGTTAAATACATTTATGCTATTGTAGTTTCTTATATATCTCAAGAAATTGAAGCAAAGGGTATCATTGATTATTATTTTCCCTTTTTAATTTTCAGCTGTTCCAATTAATTCAATCATGTTTCTGAGAATGGTTATAGATTATATTACTAAATTCAGAGTCCCTGTGAATTGGAAGAAACTAATATTCATTAGATACTAGGTACTGGAGTACATCATATTCATAAGAAATTCTGAGAAGTAGGAAATTAAAAGAAACATTGAGATAGCTTTTTATATGATCCACTGAGATGCAAGGAATTTGGGTCATGTTTATTGTATTGCACTGTTCTTCTAATGTAATATCATGCTCAGACCAAGCTTATGTATTCATATTTATACATGTATACATAATATGTGTATTATATCATATTTATATATTTAAATATTTAAGAGTAATTTAAGCCATTTTTACCAATAATGCAGTCTTGTGTGAAATGTGTTTTTCTGTAAAATCCATTGTTACAATTCAGCGGCTATACTTCTGGTGAAATATGCTCATAGTTCCAAACAAACTTCCGCCAGTCAGGAGTGTCATGGGACCAGCACTGTAGGAGAGATTTTGAAAGGGAACACTTTATTCAAGACTCATTGTTCAGATGTAGACTTACATGTTAGGCTGGGTTCTTTTTTGTTTCTTTTTTTTAAATCCACTTTCAAATAAACCAAATTTATACCTCTACTGTTCTGGAGATAGTACTAGATCAAGTCCGACATCAAAATGTCAACCATGGGTGTCCAGTGAGGACCCCATTTTGATGATGTTGATCTATTAAATCAAGGTTTGATTATAGTAAGTGGTTCCTATTGCTAAAGTGAAAGATTGGGGAAGAGCATGTACAGGATGATGTGAAATGGAGAATTCAAAAGATTATTTTTAAAGCATGTTTAATGAATATCTATTAAAGTATCAAATCGGGATTACAAGTGAGCAGTTATGAATGTGAATTTGGAGAATAAAGCAAACTCTGAAACTGACACCTTGGATCTAGAGACAATATACAACTTGAGAATATTAATCAAGCCATCCAACCTAACCTTGGCAGAAAAGGAGAAATGAGTTACAAAAGTCTAAGTGACATCAAGTATCTTTCTCAGAATGCATTAAGTATGTATCTATGATAACATGCTATATATAAATATTCAGATAATTTTTATCAAAAAATAAACGAGAAATCCTTCAGAATAAGCAAAGAATGATTGTTATGTATGATCCTTTGCTTTCCAATAGAGAAAGAAGAAAGAAGATTATGGTGCATGTACTTTCAGATAAGAAGAAGACTAAGAAGAGGACAACTGTGAGAGCACATAAGATGAAGTGAGAACACACCGAACCTTCTCTGCTGAATAAGCCATACACTCTGTCTAAAGCGTAAAGAACTGCAGACTCAGGACTCCAAAATTAAAGAATATACGCATATAGACAAATGGGAGGAGGCTGGTCTGGAGTAAAAAAGCTGAGCAGGAATATGAGGCCATGAGTTCAAGTTTCAGTACAGACACCAGACAGACAGAGAGACAGACACACACCCACACACATTCACAAAAGATCAGAACTTTACATACCATTTTTCCTCTTCCATCTTCTTTGATATAATTTCAATCTGGATTGGAATCAGGAGGTGGTTCTTGGGACTGACTTAGAATGCTTGGAGAAGCTCTCTAGTGATTGTTTGAAGAACAAGAGAAAGATTGTGTGACACTTCAGGAAAGTGCAAAAACACAACTTTTATTTACTTGTCCTTGCCTTCCCATTCACAGCTGCCAGACCATCTTGTAACTGCCATAGGTCCTTGCAAGAACCAAACACCAAGGAAAAAAGTCACTATCTCTAGCTAGTAGGTAGAGTGCTCTTCAATCGCATTCCTCCTCTGCTTGCATTTGCTTGCAGACCCATTGAGGAAGTGTACAGAAAAGTGAGGTAATAAAAATCCAGGTTTCTGGGCAGATGACCAGACAAAGATCTGGAACCTTCAATGTTTTAAGGACTTTAGAACAATCCAAAAACTTGTTTGCACATTCATATTTTTCACTCATAGTCATCTTTAATAATAATGTTAATGGATCAAATAATAATCAAAGATATGAACAAAATTGATAGATTACACTAAGTAGTACATTTGCAGGACAGAACCAAATAACAGCTCAAAACAATGATAACTGAACTAACAACCCAGAATTGTGAACTGAATTGAAGATTGTCTTTTAAAGAATATGATCAAAATCTCAATACATTTTACCTATGTTTCAAATTCTTACAATATTCAAAATGTACAGGATACAACTGAAAGGATGAAGGAAATTTCCATTTGCATGACAAAGGAAAATCATTAATATAAATACTGAGAGAGCAGATATTGTTATCTCACAAATTTTTTCCAAAAAGCAATACAAAGTCTCTTAAAACAAATGGAAATACAGAAAGTAAAAGTAAAGAGTTAGTACACACACAATATTGGAAATTTATGAAAAAAATACAATTGAACACAAACTACCTAGGCTTAAAAATCAGAACAAAGGCCAGAGAAAAGTAAGGAATCAAAGCGATCTAAAACATCACCTTATCTAAATGTTATAAAGAAATTATTGCCCCAAAATTAATGGAGAGCCTTACAGACTTGTTAAATAGTAACAGAAGTCTAACATATGGTATTGAATATCCAAAATGGGAAAAGCATGGTATGAGAAAATATTGGAGGTAATAATGGCTGTACAACTTCAAAATTACTGCAAAATCAAAACATTAAAAAGTGAGGAACAGGAAGCTCATCTTAAAAATCTTAGCAGCTTGGGAAGTTGAGGTCCAAGGACCATGGATCCTGGCAGCCCAGGTGAAAAAGTTTCTGAGATTCCACGTCAATGGAAGAAATCTAGGTGTGTGGAATCCTCTTGTCAACTGAAGTCATGAAAGGATGCATAAAAGAAGTGAATCATTATCCAAGCACTCACTTGAGTGACAAGCAAGACCATATCTATAAAATAAAATAAAATAGGATAGAGGCATTGCTCAGGGGCTAAGTGCCTACCTAGCAAGGACTGTGTCCTGAGTTCAAACCTCACTATGACCAAAGGTTTTGAAAAAGGCTATTGCAAGTACAATCATTGTATTCAATATACATTATGTCAAAATGTAACCACAAAATTTGAGAGTAAGGATGGGGGAGATGGGGAAGTAAGAACTGTTGTACTGGGGCTGGGAAGGTGGCTCAGTGGTAGAGCGCTTGCCTTGCGTGCTTGAGGCCCTGGGTTGGATTCCTTAGCACCACATAAGCAAAAAGAAAAAAGCCGGAAGTGACTCTGTGGCTCAAGCGGTAGAGCGCTAGCCTTGAGCTGAAGAGCTGAGGGACAGCACCCAGGCCCAGAGTTCAGGCCCAAGACTGGACCCCCCCCAAAAAAAAGATCCGTTGTACTTAGAACCTGATTTATGGAATTATAACCTCTTTGTAAAATTATTTAATAATATGATAAAATATAAGTGTAAACATATTGAATTGAGATGTTTGTAAACCACAATCAGAAAAATAAAACAAAGAAATTCATTCACACTCACAGCAAGTAAACTACTAAATACAAATCACACACACACACACACATACACACAAGTTCAGATCAACCAATCAACCCATGCAGATAAATCATTCAAATCACTGCATATTTGTCTGAAGGAATCACAGAAAGCTGAAGGACATTATACAACTTTCCTCAAGGACTGAAGGAAATGTAAAAGTTCTATTTGGTAAATGTCCATGTTATGTTGCTTTCTAGAAATAAAAAAGCACCAAAGATAAAATAGATATTAGCTATGTTTGGTCATGGGTTTAGAGGCTTCTGTTCATGATTTTTCTCACTGTGATAGATGCTAAGGGCAAAGTAAAATCTCTCTCATCACAAGCCCAAGACCAGAAGGAAGTGGAAGGAACTGGGGTTCCCAAATCTCCTTCTGGGTACAACTTCAATGACTTAAAGACCTCCCATTAAGCCCTCTTCTCAATAGTTCCATCACCTGTAACAGTGCCACCTGGTCACCAATGACTCTCAAATACTAGAAGTTGTGTTGCCAACCAAAGGGAAATATGAAAAGTTGGAACATCAGAAGGGAAAATAAAAAAGCAATAAGGTCATTGATATCTGAGTAAGTGGAAAAGGCCATGCCCCTCCTGAAAGGTTTAAAGTAAGTTTTCATATTAAAATATGCATAATATTGTCAATTAGATTTCTGAATATGTACAGAAAATCTATAAGAAATACATAACTTAAAAGGGAAATGATATAAAGATGTAAGTATTAGTTTTCTAATAATATTTTTTTAAGTATGAACTTTTCTTCTTTCTATTGATGATCTACGGATCTAAGCTATACAAGATTGATTATTGGTGTTAGGATTTATAAAGCAAATGTAAGGATAAAACTGGGTAAATTAATTCAGTAAAAATGCAACAAATAAATTAGAATGAAATAATTATAGAAGGCACTTAAGAGGATACAAAGAATTGAAAAGATAAGGACAATGAAACTTTAGCAAGACTTACAAAGGAAAAAATTTGTGAGGACCGTTGCTCAAATCAAACATGATAGGAAAATGGAAGCAGGTAGCTACAGCAAAAGAAAATCAAAGCCACCTCCCTCCTGGTTATGGCCTAGGAAACATCCTAGGTTCCATCTACTCCCCAGTTCTGCCCACTACCATTCCTTCTCATGATTAGTGTGCAGGTATTTGTTAGAACTTCTCCAGTTCTAACCAGATGATGAACAGTGGGAATATGCCTGTCCTTGGTTTGACCTTTTCAGAATAGCATACTTCACATTTGCATCTCATACATGTAGCAAACTAGTACACATGAAGTTCCTTTCTAAACATATAAAGTCATGAGCCTTTTATTCTGTAAGACTAGTCGAAGACCATTATTCAAACACCTCCAATACTGAATTAGTGTCTTGAGCTTCTTAGCTCAAGCCTGACTTGTCCCTTAATTTTGCTTTTTCTCTTAAACTCTTTGATCTATTCAATTATATGTTCAGATGCCAAAGAACCTGGGATCTTCACCTCAGAGCTGATAGCCACTAACAGAATGACACAAAATTTTGTGTATAAAAATGAGAAAGTAGGTGATATGGGATAATTTTTCAAAAAACACAAATGCAAATTTCCCTAAAATAGAATAACTGATAAGAAGAACATTATAAACTGAACACTGGTGGCTCATACCTGTAATCCTATGTACTCAGGAGGCTGAGATCTGAGAATTATAGTTTGAAACCAGCCTGGGAAGGAATGTTTGTGAGACTTTCATCTCCAATTACCCAGAAAAAACTGAAAGTACAGTTTTGGATAAAGTAGTAGGAAAGCTCAGGGGTGGTGATGTGGCGCTGAGGTTAAGGAAAGGAGAAGGAAGAAGGAAAAATGAAGAGGAGGAGGAGGAGGAGACTGAGAAACATGGTTTATGATTTATTTTACATTTGAAACAAAGTCTTGCTGCTACCTTTTCTTGGTTAAATTCATAATTTTAATATCTCTATTTCTGCCTCCTATAAATCTGGGATTACAAGTATGTACCATCATGCCTGGTTTAGGCACAAATAGTTTCAACAGAAAATTCCATTATTCATTTAAAGAAGAAATAATGTTAAGTTCCACACAAAGTCTTCTATAAAACTGAAAAGAAAGAATACACTAAATCATTTCTGGGTTAATATTTCTTGCTGTCAAAGATACAGTGATAGAAGAGATTAGGTCAATAATCAGAATTTAAAAGCCTTATAAATACTTATAACTATTTAAATATTGTAACCAACTTGATAATGATGTAATCATTGTGTAATAAATTTTAAAGACCAAACAGAAATAAAGATGTCCAATTAATAAAATGTGTCTTTATAATACTGGCAACATTGACATTCATATTATTTCTAATTTAATCCCACAAATATAATACTACCTTATGAAATGAGTGAAATGTTATGAAACAGCATGCATTTCTACATGATAGAATATAACCATTTGTTTGCTAAAATAAATGTATCTAAAATTTTGTGGTCAGAGATAAAAAAGCAAGTGTGAGAGAGAAACAGAGAGAGGGAAAGAAGGAAAGAGCATATAAAATGAGATGCCTATGGAAGACATAATTATTAATGATTTGTAATTAGTGATGATTTGTAATTGTTGATAATTACTTTATAAATAAAACTTCACAATAAAAATATGGATATATTTTCTAGTTAGAAATCTTTGAATAAGTGTATGCTCTATAACTCTAAATTGAATATTTTAGAATATAGCAGAGAACAGTTAAATATAACTAAAATTGTACTCTCTACTTGTGGAATTTTCTCAGAAATGTATAATTTCATTATCTTGTCATTCCCTATAAAGTTCATAGGTTAACTCCATACTGTCATCAACCATGCTTTTAAGTTAACAAAATAATTATAGCTATAACTTATTCCTTGTAGATTAATATCTTATTTTGTAGAGCAAAAATTTCAAATGAGAACTACAAGAGGTCAATATCTAAGATCTTTGGCTCTCTTTGGGAATAGAAATTAGTGTATTTCAAAGGCTGTAAAAGGATCTAAGGCAAGTTCATTTCACTTAATCCCAGAATTAAAAAGATAAAATTTGACCTACTCTGGGAATTAAAACATTGGTAAAACATGAAATATTTAAAACAACTTCTGATCAGTCTATAGTAAGAAAGGCAGATCATTTCCTATCAACAGATAATTAAAAATATAATCACAGTAGCTATTCTCATGTGTTGGGTGCCAGAGGTTCTGAAGTGCTTCTGGTTGTAATAATCAGTTGAGTTAAAAGTCTCTCTGGCTCCTTCTCTAGTTTATTCTGTAGTTTCACACTCCTCTACAGGAATTTTTTTCGATAAAATAATCTTCAGAGTCGTTGCACCAATTAGAAGATTTTAGCCATAAAATATAATAATTACTGTCCAGAAGTATTCTTATTATAATTCAAACATGTCACACAGCTGGGTATCGGTGGGGTCAAGCCTGTAATCCTGCTTACAGAGGAAGGGAAGATCTGGAAGGTTGCTGTTTGAAGACAGCCTGGGAAAAAAGTCCCCAAGGCTCCACTGTATCCCCAGTAAACCAGCAGACAGTTGAATTGGAGGCATGGTTTAAGCAAACAAATCAATGCAACACACAAGCCCTGGTTTCAAACTCAAGTACTGGGGAAAAAAATAAAGACACAAAGAAATCATCTTATGAATGTGTTAGAAAAATCACATGAAAGGAAAAAACATTTGAATACTTATCTTTGGGTTCATTCCCCTAATATCAACTTATCTGACCTTTTCTGCTTGTCTCAGATATATACTAGTTATTGCAAATAAGTGAAACCATAGAACCTATGTTTCTTTGGTATAATTTGGGAAGCGGAAGGGCAAAACCAAATTGTTTAAATAGGGATACAGGTTGACCCGTTGCAACAGCAAGGTCTATGTCGAAGAACTTTACAATTTGTGGGGGGAGGAATGTAGTTGTGGAAATGGGAAGGAAGGGATTGTAGGGGGAAAACAAAGGAGGAGGCAACAATGCTTGATAAGAAATGTACTCATTACCTTGCTCATATAACTGTAACCCCTCTGTACAGTATTTTCACAATAAAAAACTTATTATAAAAGAAAACACTGACAGCAAACCTGGACTAAGCATACCATCAAGTGTTTAAGTAGTAGAAGTTCCCATAAATGTAGAGAAACTAAGCATCATCCTAGAATATCTGTAGAGACACACACTTGAGAAAACCAGATCACCAAGCATTGGTAAGTAATATGCAAATGTTCACATAAGTTTCCTATCAGCAAATATCAAGAATATTCCAGAAGCCATTACTTCACTCAACCCAACAGTCAAAATAAGTCAACACACACTGAACACATAGAAACCAGTGTAGGCAAATTCTGGTTTGGAAAATATAAAGCAAGTGTTTTATTGAAACCCAATATGCTTGAACCAACATATTTAACAAAGATATACAAGCAATTACTAAAAGAGAGAAAGAAAGAAAAATCTTCCATTTGAAAATATATTCAGTAAAGCTGAAAATACAATAACATCAAAAAAAAGGAAAAATAGAAAAAGTAAACTCAAAGATTGGCTATTTGAATATACATATTTTGAAAGAGAAACAAAAAAAGAAATGGAGAAAGCTAATAGAAATGTAGAAAACATCTGGGTGTTGGTGGCTCATGCCTGTAATCCCAGCAACTAAGAAGGATGAGATCTGAAGATTGCTGTTCAAAGCCAGCCCTGGGAAGGAAAGTCAACGAGACTCTTATCTCCAATTAACCAATAGAAAACTGGAAGTGGCACTGTGGCTCAAGTGGTAGAGTGCTTGTCTTGAGCTGAAGAGCTCAGGGACAGCACCTAGGCCCAGAGTTCAAGCCCTACAACTGATCATGCTCAAGTCCTTCTTAATATAAATATTTAGAATACTAGAATTTAAGTAGGACTTGAGCATGGAGAAGGAATAGAAGGCATATTCAAATAGATAACAGAAAATTTCTCAAACCTAGAAAATGACATAAACATCCAGAAACAGGAAAGTAAAGGATCATCAGGTAGATTTAACACAATAAAGCCAATACCCAATTCATTTTATAGTGAAGACCTCAAGTACAAAATATTTGCATAGTAATTAATGTCTTAGCAATTTTATTTTATTTTTGTGATATTTATAAATTATATTGTAAGAACTGAAGAGAAGCATTGATTCCATTGCACTATCACTGGTATAAATACTAGGTATCAAATGAAAGAACTGTGTAGAGGAGGTAGGTAAATGCAGCAATACTTAAAAGACACTAATTAGTGTCCAAAATGGGAAGGTTGATAACAAAAAGGCATTCATAAAATCTAATCTGGATTATTAAGTAGATTTTTTTGGGGGGAGGGGTTCAGTTGTGGGTCCTGAACTCGGGGCCTGGGCGCTGTCCCTCAGCTCTTCAGCTCAAGGCTAGCGCTCTACCACTTGAGCCACAGCACCACTTCTGGCATCAAACCCAGGGCCTCATGCATGCAAGGCAAGCACTCTACCACTGAGCCACCTTCCCAGCTAAATAGTTTTTTTTTTTTAATGATGGTAAATAGAGGAGTCATGATGTGTTTTCCAGCAGTAAACCTTATAGCAAACACACAAACATACATACATGTCCTCACAAACACAATCTCAACAACTTCCATTATTCTTATATATATGTAGAGAAATGTGGATATTTTTCAGATAGTTCTTTATTGTTCTATTACTAGTAAAATAACTGTACTCCCCCAAAAGGCCACTATCGATCTATTTCATATAGACTGAATTCTCTCACCATGTACTCAAAAGCCATACGTTCAATTTATTCATGTGTTCAACACACAAGCATCTTTAATAAATATTTTGTATGCCCCATTCACTGTTCTAAGTACTGAGGAGGCAGTAGTAAAACAAACACTCACTAACTTGTTATAAGTGAACTTTATGGAGGCAGAGAAAAGTTGTAAACAAATGAATCTATGACATATGAAATACAATCCTGTGCTTTAAATTAAAAAATAATACAACAGGAACATAGATAATTAAGGATATTTTATATTATGCATTATAATGAGCTATCTATGAAAAGACATATTTGTTTGATATCTTCAAAAAGGGATGCAACATGTAAAACCTATGTATTTTGGCATGATGACTATGCTAAGGGTATGTAGAGCTATCAAGTAGGACATCGTGGCAGGAACAGAATGAGAAAAGCAAGATGAACAGCAGATGTTTTCAGGGAGTTCTCAGAGAACTATATTATGTAGAATGGTGTAGTTGATTGTGAGTTTCTTAAAATATTTTAATGAGAACATCAGAGAGTCCTGACTCAGATGTTTGATTTACCTGTTAAAATAGGAATTCTACTTCCTTGAGGATTGTTAACGATGGAAAGAATGGGGCAAAGGGAAAAGAAGGAAAACTGCTAGAGAACAATTGCAGATGACCAGGTAAGAACTTGTAAATACCTTGGTCATGTTGATAAGAAAGATGAAGAAGTAGTCTAGAGTAAGAGAAAGATAAATATCCAGAATGCCATTTGAGCTTTGGCCTAATTAACCAAACAATGGAGCTACCCTGTTTGAGTCGGATTAACCAAAGAATAGAACTGCCCTGTTGAATTTGTAAAAATCCTCTGATCAGGAAAACAAAGTTATTTGAGAGATACTATATTTGAGATGTCTCCTGTATGCTAAATTGGAGATGTTGAGAAGGAAAAATTATTTCCATACCTTCAATTTAGGAGAGTTCTGGGTTGTTGATATACATTGAATTGTTGCCAGAAAAATAAAGTTATTTTGAGCTCTGAAAGACTATGTTCTTACCTGGGAAATAAGTCTGTTCAAAAGTAAGAAGCTAGGAGCAAACGCTAACCAAAGTTGAGGGGCCATGAGGGGAGGAAAATCCACCCACAGGTGTAAGAGGAAGCATGGGGTGAACTGCAGAGACAACAAAAAGAGCAGTAAGTTAGCAACACATTGGGAAAGGACTCCAGAGAAGTAGGTGTGATTACTTGTCAATTCCTTGAAGAAGAAGCTGATGGCAAACAGAAAACCATGCTTATCACCTGGAGATTGTGTGACTTAAATAGTAAGGTTCTGCTTTTTGTTGGTTTGTTTGTATTTTGTTTTAGATGGTGTGTTGGAGTCTTTGGGTTCAAAACTTGACTGAGTGTGATCTTAAGCAATAATGATACAATAATGATACAAAGCCCATTGGTTAGGGGATTTTTATTGACACGGAACCAGTAAGGAAATAGGAGGTCTAGGGTTTTTTTTTTTGCATATTTTATAGGGATGATTACAGATGGAAGGCCTGACTCAGCCTGAAATCACATGTTCCTATAAAGCCGATTCTGTAGACATAGAATGGAATTAATTTCTACATGTCCAGCAAAATGGTGCTTACTTGGACAGTTACCCAATCTTTTGGGCAATTACATGCTTAGCATTTAAAACTTTGTTATTCCAAATAAGGCAATAATGAGGACACTATTTAAACCAATTTGAAGTGTATTAAAAACAAATTAAAATAAACCAGCCAGGGTGGCTCAGTCCTATAATCCTAGCTACTTGTAATTCTAGCTACTGAGGAGTCTGAGATCAAGAGAATAAACCTCATGGACACACATTTCCACCAAGACCAAGTATTTTTCTTTGGATATAAAATGAGCATTCTAACATTTGCATAACTATTGAAGTGTACACAATAATGTTCTAGTACTTCTAAGAGAGAAGCTTGCAAAAAATAAATAAATAAAACCAAACATAGAATCATAGATGACATAGAATCAAGGAAATGCACACAGAGAAGACACAATCCTCTTTCCCAAACCCCCCCCACTTTTTCTTTGTTTCTTCCTCTAATAAGTTTCATGTTGCATGCTAGCCAGGCAGCCCCAGGGCAGTCCCAGCCCAGCCTGCACATTTTAATGACTTGGGATTGAAACACCTGGCATTTATTTTTGGTAGTAATTGGCAGGTTATATAACCCACTAACATTGTAATTGGTAACATTACAACTCAGGATGTTTTGCTGCTATTGTTCAGCTTTAATTGACATATAACCAAAAAGTATCAAATGTGGGTGATGGCAGTGAGTTTTCATGTTATTTTCTCTATCAAAAAATGGAAATCAAAATTGAAAAGCGGGTTAAGAAAAAAACAATAATATATAGTAAATCTGGCTCCTCATTGAACATAAATTAGCCATGAACATAAACTAGATACTCACATAAATTTCATTAATGCAGTAGTGGTGCTGTTGTTATTAGAAAGTAATGCTTATTTTAACTAAATAGGTGAGCACTAACAAACAAAAAGACTTCTGACATGTTGAGGTTATATGCTCTTTATATTAAAGATGTTGTCGCTGTTTAACAATGAATAGTCTTGTGGCTTTATTAAAGGCAAGCTAGATGTCTATACTTTTGCTGACACAGAAATATACAGAAAAGGTTGGGAGTTCATTTCCTTTAGATGATGAGCTGTCGGTTTTCTTTTGACAAAAAGCAACTTCTCTGCCATAGATACATGTTTATGTCTCTAAGTATTAATTCTTTATCAGCTTTTATTTTCTGCAGATTTTCTTGTCAATGCCCCAAATAAATATATAAAATCAGAAGCAAGAAAATTCTGCTTCGTGGACTGAGATCAGCTTCCAGTTGGCACTGTCACCTATTCAGGTCATCATCTTTTTTATGGTGATTGGCATATCTGATCTGACATTTTTCAGCCTGCCAGGTGATTGGCTAACTTTCTCTGTTAACCCTCCCAAAGGCACAGCCTTGGACCCTGTGCTTTGTTCAACAGCTGTGCTTCCCAAGAGTAACTAAGCATTTTCATGAGGAAAGGACAGAGAGGTTAGAAAAAAAATGTCAATCATCTTTAGTTGCTCAGCTCTGCAGATAAAGTAAATAGCATTGAAGCTATCTCAGCATAAATACTATTATGTTCATTTATATCCAAGTGGAAATTGTCTGCTCTAGTTTAATTGGTATAATTTGTGGAAACACTTACCTTTCTCCAATAATCCAAAGTATATATTATGTAAGTAGATTACAAAGATAAACATATGAATGACAATGTAGTAAATGTTTTGGAGACATAGGGATTCTACAACATCTTTGTGTATGCAAGTGTACATTCATTAAACTACTATTACTGTTATAAAAAGTAGAATAATTAGTTTAGCCAAGCATGGTGGTTCATGCCTGTAATCACAGTGACAAGGGAAGTAGAATTTGAGGGGATAGGATTCAAAGCCAGCTGAATTAATAAACAAACCATGATGGTTCATGCCTGCTATGGAGATGATTGTCAAGGTCAGATGGAGCCAAAATAAATGTCCAAAAATAATAAAGTTGAAAAAGGGAATTTTCTATTTCTTTCAATAGATGTTAATTACAACAGATTGAATGCTAAATAATTCTTCTGGTGATAAGGATTTATGTTTCAAATCATAATCTGTATTAGAGATCAATAATTTAAAAATGTCATGCACAGATTTCCTGGACATCGTGTGCAGAAGTGAAAAAAAAACGTATTTCAATCACTTTCTGAATTTTTCACATCAATTTTTTTGCAATCTGTGGCACCTAATAACCTAAAGACTAATGCTACTTCATAAATAGTATTTATGTTTTCAGACTACTAAAATAATCTAGGTAAAGCTAGGCACCTATCCAAGCTATGACAGAAAGCATGAATAAGAGAATAGCCAGCCTGGGCAAAAAGGCAAAACTTTACCTAGAAAATAATCACAGTAGGAAGAGATGGAGATATGACTCAAGTGTTTGGATGCCTGCAGAGTCAATACATAATCCTGAGTTCAAACCCCAAATAGTAACAAAAGTTATATCCTAATAAGGAGTAAGAGAAATGTAATCAACTCATTTGAAATTAGAAAAACCATTCATCTGAAATTATATATTTTACATCTAAACTGATACAGTATCAATCAATATTTGCCTATTTTTTTGTTGGGATGTGTTGTACAGATACTGGGGCTTTGAACTCAGGACCTCACTGCTGTCTCTGAGCTGTTTTTGCTCAAGGCTAGAGCTCTACCGCTTAAGCCACAGATCCACTTCCAGTTTTGGGGGCGAGGGAGTTATGAGAGATAAAATTCTCAGGCTTTCCAACCAGGGTTGAATTCAAACCATGATCTCAACATTCTGAATAGTTAGGATTACAGGCATAGGCTATGGGCACACAGCTAATACTTACCTGTTTTTGTGACTGGAACAATGCAGTATGCACAGATACAAAGTTTAATCACAAAGACCACTAATAGAAATAACTGGCAATGTAACATATGCATTTCATTACGTATGAAGTAAAAATTCTATAGCAGATTTCCATTGATTGCATTCTCTTTCTGTTCATAAGGATTCCCAAACTGGTGACTTTATGTTTAACTGTAAGCTCCCTAGTGACTTTGATAAAGTAAATTATTACACTGTTAGGGAGAGAAAAGGAAGTAGAGGCCTCTCTTGGTCCCTGGCAACAGGGAGGTAATCTCAAGTGTGTCAGCTGTCACTGATGCAGGCCTGACTTGACAGTTCAATTCCTTCCTATCTTCTGCACAGGGTGATGCTGAGCTTTGAGTGTACCATGCTTGTATGCGAGCTGTCAGAGAGATCGTGACGCGTCATTAGCACTAACCTCCAGAAGACAATCCCCACGTGGGGCCGAAGAGCACAGCTCATTTTCATTATGGTTCGAATTAACCTCCACATCTTTGCATCTAGCACTGGACAAAGTGAGCCCCAGAAAGCAAAGCATTTGATGAAATGTGTGATAGACTGATAAGATCCCAATAGGTAGGAATCGACATAAAAGTCTGCGTTCAAAAGAGCTCATGGCAGTTCTTTTGTTTGTTGGTTTTGTTTTTGTTTGTTGTCTTATAATTCAGGCAAAGCACAACCTTTGTGATGGCCAGTAGAATTAAATCAGTTTGTGCGATCTCAATGCAAGGATTCCAAATGGCTTCATCTCAGCTGTGCTGATGCTGAATTTCACTTCCAGCTCACGTTCTTCAAACAAACATTCACTACTACAAGAGGCACGTGGATAAGACATGGTCCAGGCTGGGTGAGGTGTCTTTGCCCAGATGCTCTTACATCTCACTAAAACATGGGATATCTGAGGAAAAGCCGGACCTGTGTGCACCAGTATGCGCCACTGGCAAATGAACAAGACAAGCCAGGATTTTACTGAAACACTGTGGAGTGGTGCAAATGAACTTGTTTTCTGACATTTGCTTTTGAAATATCAAAACTCTCAGGGCTAGACCATTGGTGGAAAATGATCCCCCTCCAGTCTCTAAGCTATGTCACCACAGTACAATTACCTCTCTTCTTACACTGGAAGAATTTTAAGAAAAAATGATCTTGCATCATTACAAAGTGTAATTACTAACTTTGTGAACACACATAACATCAAACTGCTATGTTGTGGTTTATAAACAGTATGTATAAAAGATTCCCTGACTATCTGTTCAATGTTGACAGTGTATTTGAAGAACTAGATCATTTTTAAAAGATATTTAAAGCTCTTATGCATCTTAATAAATGAATTGTAAAGTTCATTTGAAACATAGTGTCTTATACATCTCATTGTTACAATGTTATTTCCCTTCCCCTCCCTAAATTAGAAATATGTATATACAAGATGCAGGGCATGGGAATGAAATACAGTGAAAACAGGGGTTATATGGAGGGGGGGATCAGGAGGTGGGGAGGAAAGGGATGGTAGGAAAAAACAATGGAAGGGGGAAAAATGTTCAATAGGAAATGTACTCATTACTTGCTCATGTAATGTAACCCCTCTGTACAGTATCTTTACAATAAAATATATTAAAGCTAAAAGCATTGATTTCTTATAAAAATCGATATTTTTGCAATAAGAGCAGACGAGCACTAAATCTTGAAGGTAACCTGTGGTCCTGAGATCACAGTTGCTGTTCATGTGCACAAATTAGGATCCGTTCAGTAACTCTGGGGATGCAAATTAGATCTACAATGAAATCTAGAAAGCTATCCTGAAGCACTGAGCCATGGCTGTTGGCACCTGAAGGGCAGGAACAGCCAACTCACATGGGGATTGAGCAATCAGATATGGAATAGCTCATTTTGTGCAAAGGGCCTGGACAGCTGGTGAAGGAAAGCAACAGAGCTACAGGCAGTGACAGGCTCTGGAGACAGTGACTACATTAGCGACATGATGTGTATACAGTGACTCATATTTTTTCTTCCTCTTTCAGCCATCCTCACATAAATAGCAACAGCATCAGCAATAATAACTTAGTAGAGATATGGAACATCAGTGATGTATTTCTTAATTTTTCTCTGCATTGAGACCTTTGTCATAATTTAGAATAAGTCACAGGGCATACTAGACAAGAGCACAGGGGTTTCAAATCAGACAAGCTGTGCTTTTAAAGCCTGTTTTTGACCCTTACTGGTTTTGTGACCTTCAAAGATTCATTTAAATCTCTTTATGCTCAGTTACTCTCCTGTAAAATAGTAATAATAGAATGCAAATGACTTGACTGTTGTAGAAATCAGAAACAATGTACACAATAATTGGAAGACAAAAATCAGTGATATATCAAATACTAGTTGGGCATTTGGATGTGTAAGTCTGAATTCCTGAGTTATACTCTGTTCATATTTGAGATACTTAAACTAACATGTAGATAGAGTGCTAGTAGAATGAATGGGCTGGTTTGGCTTTGAGTCTATAGCTTCAGTACTCAATTATCTTAGGCAAAGATAATTCTCATCATTTATTCACTCCAGTGGATTTCTCTCATAAACTGAAAGATTATTAGTTAATGCTAGATGCCTGCCACAAGGAGGAGCTCTAAATCCCTTCATATCTTTCCTCTTTTCCTTCCGATGGACTATGCCAAAGACCTAGGTGATAGGATTAAACATTTCTTTTTATTCTTTAGGATTCTCACCCCTCCCGTTGCAGGCTGTGGAGATTCATCACTCTAGGGCCTTAGGCGTCTAAAAACTTAATGTGAAATGATGGCTTGTTCCACGTAAAGGAATCCAGTGCTAAGAAGTCCTTCAAGAGGTACATTCATCTATTTCTAAATGAGAGGAGAGGGGGGAGAGGTTTCTTCATTCTCTTTACATTACATTGTGTTGTTCTTTTATTCTTTATCAGGTGGTAAAGTTTTACTGGAAATAAGTGTAAGGAGATAAGGAGTATAGATAGATGCTAGAAATTGTCTTCCTAGTTCCAGTGAGAGGAGTAGCTGACCCATAGAAATCAACCTACTGCATAAGGAAATTGTATTAGGATTTGGACACTGAATTTTGGAGCTGCCTGGATCTGTATAAGCTCTCTTGTGCCTTGTCCTTACAGGTGATTGATTGTGGAATATTCAAGATTTCAGGATCCTAGATCCTATTTGCCCGCCCCCCCAAAAAAATGTTCAAATAAGTTTCTATTTATAAAAGGTGTTTTAGACCCTGTAGCGTACTGTTTCACACAACAGGCACCCAGACTTCATGGTCTATGTTGTAGTGGAGAATGCTAGGAATATGCAATCAGCAGAAGTATTATATCGAGAGAACAAAAGCAATGAATTTATTTTTAAAAAAGACATCTTTACGGTAGTAAGCCATAAAATATCAGGGGCATATTTCTTTCAGTCTGAGGAAAAATAAAATACAAAGGTCATGGAATGGCCTATGTTGGGTGCATTAAAAGATATACAGAAATCTCATTCTCTCTGAAATAAATCAAGCAAGAAAAATGAAATGTGATCAGGTTGATGAGAGGGTAGAGGCTATGTCTTCTTAGACCAATTAAAAAGCATTAGCTTTTATAAGGTGAGAAGCCATGCCACCCTGAGAAGGTAACAATATAACTTGCAGCTTGACCCCATGTGGATAAGGGAACACAAAAAGGTCAAGTATGGTAGTTAGGAAATACTGAGAGTTATGAGGAAGGGATCTAGCCAATGATCCTGGGCAGTCTGAGCATAAGGAATGAGCATAAGGAAGATTACAGACTATAATAAAATATAAAATAAATATAAATATAAGAATTAGTACTTAGAATGAATGGTAATATGGGGTAGAAAGAAACTCATGTACATCAAACATCCTTTCAGATGATTGCCTACCATCAAAATGGAGAAGTTGATATACTCTACTTATATTACAGAGGACTTGAGTCCATATTTTGCAATAGTAAGGAAAAAAGGCTATACCAATTCTGTCTATTACCATTTATTTCCTCTTGTCTGATATAATATTAACAGAATTTGAGTACATACACAGGAAGTGAGCAATAACCATGATACTTGTGAACAACAAGGTCACACTACTAAGCGCTGAACTCATTTCAGATAAAATGCTCCCAGTACTAGAAGTATTTGTGAATCTATCACTCATTAAATTTAGGTCAGCAACAGGGGCTCACATCTGCAATCCTAGCTATTTAAGAGGCTGAGATCTGAGGACCAAGATTCCAAGCCAGCCTGGGCAGGAAAAATCCATGATTTTTCTTATAACTAATTAACCACCAAAACATTGGGAGTAGACCCATGGTTCAAGTGATAGAGTGCTGAATCTTGAGCAGAAAAGCTAAGGCACCGTGACCAGGCCCTGAGTTCAAATCCTAGTTCAGGCACACACATACACACACACACACACACACACACACACACACACACGAGAGAAAACTCAACCAGGAAAGGTGTAAGGAATTATGGAATTCAGAAATTCCTTGGCTAGTTCTTTTCAGGTCTCATCTGAAGCATGATTAGAATTCATCAAAGCTATTAAACTACTCAAAGCCACATATGCACACTGATAAAAAGTTCTACTTTACTCACTACTGTCTAGTTTTCCTATATAACCAATACTATTTCTATGTTTGAGTCTCATGAAATATACTTTTTTTTAACTTACTTGCAATTCTTCTCATACTGCTATGACACTTCAAAATGTGATCAAGAGTATGCAAAAGTTCATTGCAAAGATTCAACTAGTTCTTCAAATTGTCGTTAGTGAAATAATTAAAATACTTGTAGCATAAGTTGAGTACTACCATCTATATTTAATTAAATTTAGGAAATATGTTTAGACATGTTTTGGAGAAAAAACATGGATTTGTATATCTCCACCTAACAATATCAAATATATGAGTATTTGCAAAATTGCTTCAGATTTTAAAGAACAAATGCCATTGATATAATCGAAGCCCATATAGTCTTTCCTCAGTTCCCATTCCTAACTGATTTCTTGTTGTTTTTTGTTTGTTTGTTTGTTTTGGGTCCGGTCATGGGGCCTAATCTCTGGGCCTGGGCGCTGTCCCTCAGCTCTTCAGCCCAAGGCCAATGCTCTACCACTTAAGCCACAGCACCACTTCTGGCTTTTTTCTTTTTGCTTATGTGGTTCTGAGGAATCGAACCCAGGGCCTCATGCATGCAAGGCAAGAGCTCTACCACTGAGCCACCTTCCCAGCCCCCTAACTGATTTCTTAAAGAGAAGAACTTTCTGGACTTGGTCTTTACTTTTTTCTGATATAACTTTTCAACTTCTGTTAGTAGACACCAAAAATATGGTTCTTCATTTGCAGTTTAGAACTTTATCTAAAGGAATGGTCCATAGCTTAATAATTTTCATTCAATCCTCTATTTGTAGAAGTTATTCATCTTGATACATGCTCATTTTTGGCCATTTATTTTCACTTTTGGAAATATACTTTCGTTCATGAATGTAATATAATAATTTGTTCCCCAGTTTATAGACTTTTTAAGTCACTCCAATTTTTCAATATTAAAAATGAGTTACAAAGAAATTTTTCCCCTATATGGTCTCCTTGTGTTCAAATTCAATATTTTCTTCCAGGCACAAAATAACCTCAGTGTGACACAAATGGATTTGAGGTATTGCAATGTGGTTTCACCCCAAGACCTCAGAGAAGCTGGGAGGGTGGGTAAGGAGGAGGCTGAGTACTGTTGCCTCTTTGAACAACCTAATTCATTTAACTCATTGTGTCTTAAATATACCATGTTTTTCACATAGAAAAATCATAGAAAATCATTGGAAGCATGTAGCTCATATGGTAAAGACTGGAATTAGAGTGATAAGGTGTACAGAAAAGATAACACCCAGATGTGATGCTGTACACCTGTATTCCTAAGAACTCAGAAGACAGGAAGCTTTTGAGTTCAAGGCTAGCCTGAGCTACATTGAAAGATCCACCTTACCCCAGTTAGAATGGCTATAATCAAGAAATCTAATAAAAACAAATTCTGGAGGGATGTGGCCAGAATGGAACCTTACTGCATTGTTGGTGGAAATGTAAACTTGTTCAACCACCTTGGAAAGCAATTATGGAGGTTCCTCAAAAGACTCCACCTAGAGCTCCCCTATGACCCAGCAATCTCACTTCTAGACATTTACCTAAACGATCACAAACAAGGCCATACTAAAGCTACCAGCACAACTATGTTTACTGCAGCATTATTCACCATAGCTAAGATAAGGAACCAACCCAGATGCCTCTCAGTAGATGAATGGATCAAGAAAATATGGTATATATATATATATATATATCCTATACCTCCTTCAGAAAGAATGACATAGCCCCATTTGTTAGGAAATGGAAAGACTTGGGAAAAATTATATTAAGTGAAGTAAGCCAGGCCTAAAGAAACATAGGTCCCATGGTTTTCCTTATCTGCAATAACTGGTGTATGTCTAAGACAAGCAGAAGAGGTCAAAAGCTATGCACATATGATTATATAAGATGATGGTAAGCAAAATAAACCCTAAGAGAGGAACACAAGATGATTTATCTTTGTTGCTGTTCTTCTTAATCTACTTATAATATACTATGCAATTCTTTTGTTTCTTTTGTATATTCTTCCACCATAGTACAACCCTAGTGTTCATTGTATTTGATTCTGGTGCCCTGCATCTTGTATATACATTTTTTTTTAATTTGTGGAGGGGAAGGGAAATAACAAAATGCTGAAATAAGGATACAGGTTGACCCACTGTAACAATGAGATGTACAAAACACTATGTTGAAAACAAACTTTACAACTTTGTGGGGAGAGGAGGGTGGTGGAAGAATGGAAGGAGGAGTTGGGGAGGTGGGGAGGAAAGGGATGGTAGAGGAAATATAAAGCAGGGTGTAACAATGCTGGATAAGAAATGGACTTAGTACCTCGCTCATGTAATTGTAACCCCTCTGTACAGTATCTTTACAATAAAATATATATATGTTAAAAACAAAAAGAAAAATATTGTCCCCCCAAAAAACACAAAGGCTGAGAGTACAGTGATTGAGCATGTGCCTATAAGTACATGCCCTGGATCCAATCCACGGAAGAAGGAGAAGGAGAAGGAGAAGGAGAGGAGGAGGAGGAGAAGGAGAGGAGGAGGAGGAGGAGGAGGAGGAGGAGGAGGAGGGAGGAGGAGGATTGCAAGGGTAACTACAAGACTACAATGCTTTGAATACTCTTGTTTACAAGGTTGGCCTTGGCTTAGCTAGCATTTGGGAACTTGAATTTCCAGAGAGTTTTTCCATTCCCAGAAGTTATATATGTGGCTCACTTGGCCTAAATTGTTTATATAAACACTGTATAAACACTTTGTGTCTTTTGCCTGATTTCCTTCTGGCAAGTAGAAATCTGGCAAACTCTGGGTATGGAGCCTGTAACAAATTGTCTTGGGAGAAAATACTCCATGTATGTCTCAATGGGACAATTAAGTACATCCTGTGTAAGGTCACTGAAGACTCATGCCATTTGTTGATGATTTTCTTCTGTGTCCTGTTTGTTATACTAGACTTTAATCACAGGATGAGTCTATGCTGAGTGCTCTAACTTCTCCTCCAGGTAAATTTAATCCACCCTGAATGTGGTGTAGGGTCCAGTGTGGTGGCACAAACATGATATTCATTACTAGGGAGGTAGAGCCAGGATTCACAAACCAGCTTGCACAAAATCAGGAACTCTTATCAGAGAATGAAATCGAAAGTTTGTTAGAGGATTTCCAGACATATGAAACATTGCCATATTGTTTTTTGAATTGTCCAGAATCATTAAAATTCAATTTAAATTTTGACATCATAAACACCATGGTTCATGCTGCTCTTGCAATGCAAAAGTCCCTGCTTAGCTGTAAGTGTCTTTAGTTGAGGTGTGCTGAAATATAAAGCTTTTATTCTGAGGGATGATACAAAATGAGCAACTTGCTTCATAGAGAGGAAAACACTTGGGCTCATGAGCCATCTTTCCGCAAGTTTCTTGGTATGCCCAAAGACATTATTCTCTGCCTATTCACTGTGTCAGATCAGAAATTCTTTATACTTTAGAAATTTCCTTGTAACTGGATTCCTACCTAAGGGATACCCTTCAGCAACTCCACCTACTTCCTTCAGTACATAAATTATTGTTTAGCTACTAGCTTGCAATGACTTCAGTGTTGCTCTTTCCAACCAGCAATACAAAATTAATTGTCTTTTAAATATGTCTTTGAAATAAAGAATTTTGACTCATTAGTTTAAGAATATTGAAAATTTCAAATGATATTTTGCTCATAATATTTCATCTATTTAATATTCTTAGCACTTCGTAGCATAAAGAAATAGGTAGAAAGACCTAGATAAATAGGTAGAAAGATGATTTTTAGACAGTTGACAGATGGATAATCTACAGATAGACAGATGATTGATAGACAGACAGACGAACAAACAAATAGATGATAGCTAGACACAGATAACAACAAAATAGACATTAAAGAATTTCTCAGGTCAATACTTATATTTAGGAAGAACACTTGACTACAGTTAAAACTCTCATCTTTAAAATCTTAAAAGTGGAATACTTAACATATCATATTTTAACAAAGATATTAAAAAATAAAGATGAATGAGTTTCATTACCAATTTGTACTCCAAGAAATAAGGTTTCCCAAGTTTATCATATATAAAACATCAGAAATCCAAGATGCTTCTCTTTTCAAAAACTACTTGAGATATAAAAAGTAGAACAAGTTCAAAATTATTCTCTATTTTTTCTAGCTAGAAAAAATCTCTTTAAATTACACTCTCTTTGAAACACTCTGAACCATATACCTCAAATTAATATGTGATTATATCTAAGAATAAAAATCGTGCCTCTAGTAGCTTTGTTGCTTGTTTCTTGGTACATGAATAAAATTAGGTGGAAACATCACAAAATAACTCTAATTCTCTCTAGTGGGTTATATATTCTTTAAAGATAGAAAGACATAATATCAAGAGATAATGGACATTATATTAATACGTAGCATAAAGACAGAAGGTGCATAGTGGCTAAAGACTTCCACTACATGGCTGAATAAATGGAAGAATTACCCCTGACAAAAGCAGACAATTAACATCGGTCACAAAGTACACTGATGAATTATTAAGGGTGAGACTTTTGCAATGTCTCTTTTATCCTAAAAATTTGAAGGAAAAAAATGCCCCTGTGGACCTTTTCTGATTTCACTAGAGCCTCAAAAATGTAGTAAGTTTCTATGGTTTCCAGGCTTGTAAAACTGACAGTATCTCTCTTTAGAAGTGTTTTTTCTAAGTGTCCTGATCCAATTTCACATCCAAGGCTGGCTGTAGTCTATCCCTTTACTATGTATGGCACAGCATCCACTCAGATGCTCTGCAGTAGTTGTTACTGTAACAGCTATTGAAGGAATTGTGTTGCTTAGGGTTAGAACACATGTTGTCTGCATTAGAACTCACTTAGGTAAGTGTTTGGGTCTAAAAGCCAGGGCAAGCCTTTGAGACCTGACACTTAGATAATCAATTCATTCCCATTATGACAATAAAGGAATGTTTCAAGAAGTCAGAATAAATAGCACCATAAAATGAAATAGTTTAAAGAAAGATGAATATATAGGTTCTACTTGATATTGCAATATTTTCCTGAAAGAATACTCTGAATTTAATTCAGATATCATCAGAATTATCATTCTGAAAGTAAAAGGAGATATAGAGTAAAAATAAATCTGTTTTGTGATATTGTGGGAATATTAAATTTATAAGTTTCATTAAAATAACAAATTTCTTTTCTTAAATAAGTTTTTTTTCTTTTTTTATTAATATTTTATTTTATTTGTGAACATACTGTACAGAGGGGTTACAATGACATAGGCAGGATAATGCATACATTTCTTACCAAGCATTGCAGCCTCCTCCTTTTGTTTACCCTTCACATCCTTTCCCAGCCTCCTCCCTCCCCCCCAATCCCAATCCTTCTCCTTCCTCCCCTTCCCCCGCCCCCGACGTTGTAAAGCTCGTTTTGGACATGACAGCTTGTACTTCTCATTGTTGCATCAGGTCCACCTGTATCCTTAAACAACTGGTTTTTCCCCATCTCCTCCTCAAGTTATACTGACAAAAAATATAGTGAAAGCAGGGGTTATACTGTGGGGGAGGGACATACAAAGCAACAAAGAGATAATCTTATAAATGC
>NW_012267362.1:4411085-4419749 GCF_000151885.1 Dipodomys ordii | reverse complement strand
CGTTTTTGACATGACATTTTGTACTTCTCATTGTTGCAACAGGTCCACTTGTTGGTGGGAATGAGTACATTTCTTATCAAGCATTGTTGCCTCCTCCTTCGTTTCCCCTTCTCATCCCTTCCCATCTCCCCCACAACACCCCCCCACACACACCCTACCCCCCTCACCCCTGGCCAAAGTTGTAAAGTTCATTTTTCGACTTAAGGTCTCTACATCTCATTGTTGCAATGGGTCCACCTGTATCCCTATTTAAACAATTTGTGTTTTCCTTTCCCCTCCACAAATTATAACAACATCAAATAAAGTGAAAACAGGGGTTATACCGTGGGGGAGGGACATACAAAGCAACAAAGAAATCATCATATAAATATGTTAGAAACAATCGCAAGAAAGAGAAAATATTTGAATCCTTATCTTGGGGTTCATTTCACCTAACATCAACTTATCTGACCATTTCTGCTTGTCTCAGACATATACTAGAATTTGCAAATAAGGGAAACCATGGGACCTATGTTTCTTTGGGCCTGGCTTACTTCACTTAATATAATTGGGACATAAAAAGCAATGAAAAAAATCATGTGGTACCTTATAAATATGTTAGAAACAATAGCAAGAAAGAAAAAAACCAGGGACTGGGAAGGTGGCTCAGTGGTAGAGCGCTTGCGTTGCATGCGTTAGGCTCTGGGATCAATTCCTCAGCAACACATATGCAAAAAGAAAAAAGCTGGAAGTGGTGCTGTGGCTCAAGTGGTAGAGTGCTAGCCTTGAGCTGAAGTGCTGAGGGACAGTGCCCAGGCCCAGATTCAGGCACCACGACTGGACCAACACACCAAAAAAAGAAAAAGAAAAAGGAAAAAAAACACTACTGTCCTTATCTCCTTATCTTGGGGTTCATTTCACTTAACATCATTTTATCTGACCTTTTCTGCTTATCTCAGACATATACTAGTTATTGCAAATAAGGGAAATCATGGGACATATGTTTCTTTGGGCATGGCTTACATCACTTAGTATAAATTTTTCCAAGTCTTTCCATTTCCTAACAAATGGGGCAATGTCATTCTTTCTGATGGAGACATAGAATTCAATTGTGTATATATACACATTTTCTTGATCCATTCATCTACTGAGGGGCATCTGGGTTGGTTCCATATCTTAGCTATTGTAAATAATGCTGCAATAAACATAGTCGTGCTGGTAGCTTTAGTATGGTCTTGTATGTGATCATTTGGGTAAATGCCCAAAAGTGGGATTTCTGGGTCATAGGGGAGCTCTATGTAGAATAGAGTCTTTTGAGGAATGTCCATATTACCTTTCAAAGTGGTTGAAGAAGTTTACACTCCCACCAACAAGGCAGTAAGGTTCCCTTCTTTCCACATCTCCTCCAGCATTGTTGTTATTAGAGTTTTTGATTATAGCCATTCTAACTGGGGTGAGTTGGTATCTCAATGTTGTTTTGATTTGCATTTCTTTTATGGCTAGAGAGGTTGAGCATTTCTTCATGTGTCTATTGGCCATTCTTAGTAACTTTTCAGAAAAGTTTCTCTGTTAAGACTTTAGCCCACTTATTTATTGGGCAGTTGTTTCTTTGAGGATTTGTTGTTGGGGGATTTAATTTTTTGAGTTCTCAGTATATTTTAGATATGAGACCTTTGCCCGTTGTATGGCTAGTGAAGACCTTCTCCCAATCTGTGGGCTTTCTATTGATCTTGCTAGCAATGTCCTTTGCCACACAGAAGTTCTGCAACTTCATGCTATTCCATTTGTCCAACCTTTCTTTGATTTGTTGTGTTTCTGGGTCTCTATTAAGAAAATTTCAGTCTGTGCCAAGGAGACCTAGGGTTTCTCCTATTCCTTCCTGTAATGTTTTCAGGGTGTCTGCTTTGACTCTGTGGTTTTTGATCCATTTGGTGTTGATTCTGGTGTAGGGTATATATAAGGATCTTGCTTTATTTTTCTACAATTGACTGATCAATTTGCCAGCACTATGTGCTGAAGAGGCTGTCTTTCTTCCATTCTATCTTTTTATCTCCTTTATCAAAGATTAGGTGGCTATAGGTCTGTCGGTTCATTTCTGGATTTTCAATTCTATGCCATTGTTCCTGAGGTCTGTTTTTGGGCCAGTACCAAGCTGGTTTTCTTACTATGGCTTTGTAGTTGAGTTTGAAATTTGGTACTGATATTCCTCCATCACTGTTCTTTCTGTAAAGGATCACCTTTTTGCTATTTGTGGTCTGTCATTGTTGCATATGAATTTTTGGATTGCCTCTTCCAATTCCTTGAAGAATGAGGTTGGAATTTTGTAGGTATGGCATTGAAATTGTAGTTAGCCTGGGGACGTATTGCCATTTTCACGATGTTGATCCTTCCAATCCAAGAGCATGGGAGATTTTGCCACTTTCTAAGGTCTCTTTTGATTTCCTGTTTCAAGTTTTTAAAGTTTTCATCATAGAGATCCTTCACTTCTTTGGTTAAGTTAATTTGTTTTATTTTTGGAACAATTTTATTTTTTGTGGGGCTATTACAAATGGAGTTGCTTTCCTGATTTCAGCAGCACTCTTGTCATTGTTGGCATACAGAAAAGCCATTGATTTTTGAGGGTTAAATTTATACCCTGCTACTTTGCTGAAATTTTGAATCAGCTTGAACAATTTGGGAGTGGAGTCCATGGGATTCTTTGAATACAAGATCATGTCATCTGCAAAGAGAGAGAATTTTACTCCATCTTTCCCTATTTGGATATTTTATGTTTGCATTTTGTCTTATTGCTGTAGCTAGGCATTCTAATACTAAATTGAAGAGAAGTGGAGAGACTCTACATCCTTGTCTTGTTCCTGAGTTTAGAGGAAATGGATTTATTTTTTCGACATTAATTACAATGTTGGCTGTAGGTTTGATATATACAGCCTTTATTGCATTGAGGAATGTCCTCTGGATTCATAGGTTTTCCAGAGCCTTCATCATAAAGGGGTTTTGGATCTTGTCAAAAGCTTTTTCTTCATCGATTGAGATAACCACGTGCTTCTTATACTTTCTCTTGGTGAGGTGATGATTTTTTTAAATTTATTTGGGTATATTGAATCAGCTTTGTATCTCTGAAATGAAACCTGTTTGATCGTGGTGTATGTTTTTTGGATGAATTGTTGAAGTCAATTGGCCAAAATTTTGTTGAGAAGTTTTGCTTCAATGTTCATCAAAGAAATGGGTCTATAGTTCTCTTTCTTTGATGAGTCCCTGCCTGGTTTTGGGATGAGGGTTATTATGGCTTCATAGAATGAGTTCGGTAGTGAACTTTCTCTTTCAATTTGATTGAAATGTTGGAGGAGTATTGGTGTGAGTTCTGCTTTGAAGGCCTTGCAGAATTCTGCTATAAATCCATCTGGTCCAGGACTTTTCTTAGATGGGAGATCTCTTATTGTTGTTTCTATTTCAATGCTTGATTTGGGTCTGTTAAGTTGGTTTAACTTATCCTGGTTTAGTTTCGGCTTGTCGATATTTGCTAGGAAATGTTCCATTTCTTCCAGGTTCTCAAACTTATTAGCATAAATGTTTGAGAAGTATTCCCTTATAATGTTCTGAATCTTGGTTCTTTCTGTGGTGATGTTTCCATTCTCATCTCTGAGTTTGTTTATTTGGGTGTGTTCTCTTCTTTTTCTGATAAGATTTGTTAAGGGTCTGTCAATTTCTTTTAATTTTTTCGAAGAACCAACTCTTTGTTTTATTGATTCTTTCTATGTTTTTGGGGGGATTCTAATTATATAATTTTGATTTAATATTAACTATTTCTTTCTATCTACTGGATTGGGGTTTAGCTTGCTGCTCTTTTTCAAGGAGGTTCAGGTGTCTTATTATATTGTTAGTTTCAGATCTTTCCAATTTGTTTGTATAGGAACTCAGAGCTATAAACTTGCCTCTGAGTACTGCCTTTTCTGTGTCCCAGGGGAGCTAATAATTTGTGTTTATTTTTGTTGAATATCATGAAAATTTGAATTTTCTTCTAATCTCTTCCATGACCCACTGGTGATTCAACAGTGTGTTGTTCAGCCTCCATGTGTTACCGGACTTTCTTTGGTGGCTTTTGGTGTTGAGTTCTAATTTTATTCCCTTGTGTTCTGAGGGAATGCAAGGTATAACTTTAATGTTTCTGAATTTGGACAAGTTTGTTTTGTGACCTAAAATGTGACCTATTTTGGAAAATGTTCCCTGTGCTGCTGAGAAAAACGTGTATTTTGATGCTGCTGGGTGAAATATTTGGTAGATGTCTGTTAAATCTAGTTTATCTATGCAGTCATTTAGATCTGTGGTTTCTCTATTGAGTTTTTGCCAAGTTTTTGGATGAATTTGGGTTCTCAGGTGTTTGGTGAATAGATATTTAGAATTCTAATATCCTTAATTAGTATGTAGCAACCTTCTTTATCTCTTCTCACTAATTTTAATTTGAAGTCTATTTTCTCTAATATTAGGATTGCAACTCCCGCCTGTTTATGGCAGCCGTTTGCTTGGTAAATTTTGTTCCAACCTTTAACTTTCAGAATATGTTTGTTTTTATGGGCAAGATGTGACTTTTGAAGGCAGCAGGTAAAAGGATCATGCTTTTTAGTCCAACTAGACAATATATGTTACTTAATTGGAGAGTTACGTCCATTAATGTTGAGAGTTAGGATTGAGAGGTATTTGGTATCTCTTGCCATGTTATCCACCTTTTGGGGACTGTGACAGCTGGGTTCTTCCTATAGTTCTTGGATTCTCAGTTTGGGTGTGGTTTCTTGGCCTTTGTTGTGGTCTTGTTGGTTTTCTATGTATAGGACATCTTTAAGAATCTTTTGTAGGGCTGGTTTGTTGGAGATATATTGTTTCAATTTTTCTTTGCTATGGAAGGTTTTGATTTGACCTCTGTCATGAAGAAGAGTTTAGCTGGGTACATTATTCTTGGTTGATAGTTGTTTGTCTTTAGGGTGTGGCATACATCATTCCAGGCTCTTCTTGCTTCAATTGTCTCTGCTGAGAAATCTGAGGTTATTGTAATTGGTTTCCCTTTATAAGTGATTGATATTTTCTCCTTGACACATTTAAGCATCCATTTATTGATCTGAATTGATCCTGTCAGATTATAATGTGACAGTGGGATGTCCTGTTCTGGTCTGGTCTATTTGGGGTTCTAAAAACTTCTTGTATCTGAATAGGCCTATTTTTTGCATGTTTGGGAAGTTCTCTGCTTGGATCCTGTTAAATAAATTTCCTAAACTGTTAACTTCTGTCTCTAAGTGCTCCTTTATACCTATTATGCTCAGATTAGACCTTCTGATGGTATCTTCCAAATGTTGACTAGATCTATCATATTTCTTGGATTTGTCTTGGATAGTAGTATGTTCTTTCTCTATAATATCTAGGTTGTCTTCAATCCCCGAGATTCGATCTTCTGCATGGTCTATCCTACTGTCAAGACTTTCTACTTTGTTTTTTATTTCCTTTCCTTCTAATTGGTTGGCTTTGATGGCTTCAAATTCTTTGTTGGAACCTTGTTTTAGATCTTGTATGAACTTCTTTACTTCTTTAATTTGTGTTCAGTGTTTATTCTCAAATCACTTAGTTGATAGGTTATGGTTTCCTTGGATTCCCTTTCCTTCTGACAGGCTCCATTCAGCATTCCCTTTGTGGTCTCCCTGGATTCCTTCAGCTGTCTGTTAATGGATTCCATGAATGCCTCTACTGATCTTTGTCTATTCTCATCCTGTATTACCCTTTGATTAGCTTCCTCACGCTTTCACATTTCCTGTATTTCTCTTTGTTTTCAGCCTGTTCACACAATTACTGTGTTTCTCATTGACTGTTCTCAGCCTGCTCATGCAATTCCTGTCTTTCTCTGTGACTGTTCTCAGTCTTCTTATGCATTTCCTGTACTAATCTTTGAGTAGCTTCCTCATGCTCATGAGATCCTGTAGTAATTTTTAGTTAGCTTCAACATGCTCATGAAGTTCCTGTATTAATCTTTGGCTTGCCTTGTCTCACTCCCTATCACACACATATTGAGTCTTATTTGCAAGTTTTCAATCTTTTCATTCACCATGTTTACCAGTAGTGTTTGTAGAGCTTTTTGGAAACTCTCCTTTGGATTATTCATTAACTGTTCTGTCATCTGATTATCCTGAGTGGAAGCTGAGATACCCAGACTTGCCATTTTTCTTCTGCGCGTTTGGCATGAAAGCAACACCAATTTTATGCTAGAACACTATATTAAAGCAATCATCAACCAGAGTCTTGTATTTGCACAGTCAGAATGGCTGCAGCTACAATCTAGTTTAACAGATACAATCTATTCAACATGGAACAACTATGGATTAATGGGCCAAGAACATCAAAGAGGGATTCAGCAAAGCAGAAATTATTAGGTTTAGGAAAAATTGTGGGGAAAAATAGGATTAAAGGGAAGTGGAGAAGTAAAAGGAGAGTGAATTTAACCAAGTCCTAATCTCAGAGAGGGAAGTGGATAGGACAGAATGATAGAAGAGACATAAAAAGAGCAAGAAAAAATGGGAAAACATAAATTTAAGTTTAAAAAATGAAACACTTAAAAATTATATAAGTTTAAAGAAATGATATTGAGAGAAGAAAAGGATAGAATGAGAAGAGGGGAAAGATAAAAAGGACAAATCAAAAAATAAAAATTCTTAAAATTAGAATACTTGAAATTTAGATAGGTATAAAGAAATAACACTACTCTTAAAGAAGTGAAGCCTAAGAAGTTTTGAATTGAGTAATAAGTTTCTGAATTAAGTATGTGCACAATGAAGAATAAGGTCTAATAATCAAAGACGGGTATCAGGGGATGAGCAGAACTGCAATTAAGTCACGCAAAAAAGAAATAAATAGAAAAGAAAAAAAGAATGACACAAAAAAGGACCAAAAGGTCAAAAGAGATTTTTTTTAAAAAAAGAAGCACACACTCACATACACTCCTAAAATAAAAATTATGAAAGATAAAATGAAAAAAATAATAGAAAACAATTTTAAAAAAGAGGTAGAAAAAAGAGTTCTTTGATTTTTTGGAGGGCAGGAAAAGATCTTGTATCTTCCCTGTGTCTATAACCAGTCTCTTGATGGATTCTCTGGTCTGCTTGTGGTGTTTGGTTTTTCTGTGGCTCAATTGGTTTCTTAAGTCGGTTTGTTTGAGCAGGCAGACTGCTCTGCCTTACCCAGGACTTTGTGATCCACTTCCTTGGCTAATTCAGTGGGAGGGAGATCCACTTTGAGTATCACAAAAGAGGGAGATGGCTGTTTCCTCTACTTTGGAGTTGCTGTGATGAGGCTAGGTTCTGGGTAGGGTTGAGGCCTCAGCAATCAGTAGCTTTTCCCTGAGGGGCTAGCTTCTGAGACATTCACAGAGCCCACTCTGGAGCCATTCTCAGGGTTTATGCTTACTGAGTTTCAATTGTTTGTCTAAATTGCAGTGGAGAGGGGCAGCCTCTGGATCTGGTTACCCAGTGAAGAAAGTCATTTCTCCTGGGGCAGAGCTTGCTCTGCCTGGGTAGGGTGATTTTCCCCTGGGTGGAGCTGAGCCTGGCCCATCAGGTCAGGTTCCTGTAACATGCTAATGGCTCCAATTGTTTTCTTCCAATGCGTGGGCTGCAGCTAGCTGCTTGGCCAGAGCTTTGTCAGCATCAAAAATGAAGATCTTCTCCAGTGGTGGGGGAGGGGCTACCTTTCCATTGCTGCTTCATGAGAAAGAGTGAGGGTGTCAGGGCTCTACTCACACCAGACTCTTGGTTCCTGGGCCGTCCCTAGTCTGTGATCAGCAGGATGAAGATTTCTGCTCCTTGTTAGTTCTTGCTGGTGGTGAGTAGAATCTGCTCTCACTTTGCATCTGGTGCCTTTGTCCTGGACTTTCTCGGCTGGTATGTTGGCCATTGTCACTGCCACCGTCACTGCAGCTGTGGCTAACAAGTGTTCAGATCTGTCTCCTTGAGCCAAGCTGCCTGGATTTTCCCTCTCTGGCCAAATTCTCTACTGTGATGCTACACTTGGTGTGATTCTCTAGCCTAGGATTGTTCACTGGAGCACTAAAAGTGCTTTCTATGTGAGAGCTTGTTTAGCCTCCAGCTTCTCCTCTGCCATCTTCCTCCAGTCTCCAATCTTCTTATCTTTTTTCTGGTCTAAAATAACAAATTTCTGAGTATCACTGGCTCTCCTACCTTCAGATGAATAAAGTTCAAAGGAAATATCTAGTTTGGAACATTCTTTTTAATTTATTGAACATGAGAAAACATTTCTTCACATAAACACAAAAGCTGTTTTGAATTTCTATGGATTTAGAAAACACTCAAAAGATTAAACCTATACTGGCATAAATTTAATAGTGTCATTAAATTATACATTTAAGATATTTTCTCTATTTGGTATAGAGCCATCTGTCTGAGGTACATGTGGCTTCAAAAAACACTTTATATTGTACCATTGCTTTCTTTTCCCTGCAAAGTTTGTGATCAATAAATTGGAACCTATTATGCAAAAGAAGAAAAATCTGAGCTCCAAAAATAAATGATAAAAAGGTGTAGAAGGAAATTGATGTTCTTCCTGGCAAAATCAGAACACAATGTCAAAGCTGTACAGCATACATACATTCTGGTTTCTAAAGCATGCCTCATATATATATATATATATATATAT
>NW_012267362.1:4330872-4404797 GCF_000151885.1 Dipodomys ordii | reverse complement strand
CACATTTATAAGATTATTTCTTTGTTGCTTTGTATGTCCCTCCCCCACGGTATAACCACTGCTTTCACTGTATTTGATGTCGGTATAATTTGTGGAGGGGAAGGGGAAAAAATCGTTTAAATAGGGATACAGGTGGACTCATTGCAACAATGAGATGTACAAGTCATTATGTCGAAAACGAACTTTACAACTTTGGTGGGGGGCGGAGGACTGGGGGGAGCATGGGGAGGATGGGATGGGAAGGGGAAACAAAGGAGGAAGCTAAAATGCTTGATAAGAAATGTACTCACTATCTTGCCCATGAAATTGTAACCCTTCTGGACAGTATTTTCACAATAATAAATAAATAAATACCTACAGGCCTATTCTTTTGGCAACATTAAGTGATTTGATTACTCAGATCTTGAGATTAAATAAAGTTGGAACTCTGACTTCAATAACCATGGCATGCATTTTTATTAAATTAACTAAAGTAATCCCTTGATTTCAGTTTAATGACACTGCAGTATATCTTGTTGGCTCATCACCATTCGACTGGTTCATCACATTCGACTTACATTCAACCATAGTATAAATTACACGTTAAGGCAGCTGTCTGACACATAGTCTTTCTTCTTATGGTATATCACAGCTTTCTTAAACTTTGGAACCCTAGACTGAACTCCAGCATTATGGTTATGAGCCACTTAAAAGAGAAAATTTTCCCAGCTGACTCAAAGTTTTGACATTCTGTGCACATAATGAATGTGACACTGAGACACCACAGAATTACTGATTTGGGGATTCAAAATAAATTTTGATGGTTCGTTGAATTTGCAATGAAGGAAGTTTCAGATAAGGTGAACCAAGTACATGTGGACCACATATGCTCCATATACTTGTGTACACCTGGATGCTACATCTCCCACTATACCCTACAAATTAGCCAGTTTTAACTCATTCCGTGTTCCTTTTTAATATCACACCAAATAAGAATTATGAGACATAGCCAATAAGGGAGCTAAAAGTTATATATACCATGAAATTGGAAATAACCCAAATATCCAATGAAAGGTGACTGGGAGAAAATTTTATGCAATACCCTTAATATTGATGCCCTCTTCAATGATTCAATATAATGAATCCATTAGGTTATAAGAATATGGAAATGTTCTTGTGAGTTTCAGATGATGAATTAAACTGAACAGTAAACTGTCAGGTAGGTATGTTTTACTTAAATTATGCTAGCTTAATTTGTGGTTTTGCTGTGATGATTAAATTGTACTGTAGTTAAAATACATAAAATATTAAGGTATGAACTTTTGTTAAAATACATAAAATATTAAGCTATGTACTGTTGGCCATGTTCTTAGTATTTTCCATGTGCAAAATTATTTTGTGTACTTACTTGTTTTCTTTTCCCATTCCTAGTTCTTCTTATCTCATCAGTACAGTTAGTCAAAAATCATGAGCTAAATTAAATTCATGCCAAAGATACAAAAACATTTTTAGACTATGACAAAAAGAGTTTGAAGATTTTAGCACAAAATAAGAAATATTCTCTAAATGATTTTAATGGAGCTTTAAATCAACCCTGTGGAATTGGTATATGTCATTCTTATTTTATATAGGATTCAAAGAGTAAAACAGAGAGTATTTGCTTCATTAATCATAGAACAGATGCTACTGAGGGATGAAGGTCAGATCTGTAGTCTAGGAGCCTAATTTCAGAATGAATGGAAGAATCTGCTATGTTAATTCCCTGCCTCCAAAGATACCATGTTTTCTACTTCATTACCGCAGTTGAAAATATCATGTAGATCTAAATAATATATGTTGGAAATGGATTCTTTGTTTCCAGCCTTGGGATAAAAATTATTGGGGAAGAGTTTGAGGATTATGATGAGCAAGTGAGTTGAATAGGAAAGAACGTAAGTAAAATTCTGCTGGATATCTTGAATTCACCCACAAGTTCTACTTGTTAAAGCATATATCTCATCTACTAAGCTAGAGAAAATAACAATGGGCACGTTATTGGTTTTGCCCATAAACTCATTTGATTAATGATGTTAGCCAAGAACCATCGGTTACCAAAAGTACATTTTGCACTAGGAAATCCCAAGATCCAGTCACACAGGGGTATTTATGAGAGAGCACGAAAGATTTATGCTGCTTATGTAACACACTATATGTCTTAGATGATAGTTTGTTTATCTTTTACTTCAGAACAGAGATTCCAAAAATATATACACTGTGAAGACATCATAACAGAAAGAGGCCCGCAATGTGATAAACGGCATCCAGCTTCAAGAACAAACTACTAGCAAATACACTGATCTGTTTAAAAATTTATAAAAGCAGAATATCCAGACAAAGCCACCTATCACTGGATGAAACAAAAAAGGAAAGAAAAAAATGAAAAAGACCTCTTTAGCAGGGTATTGCCTGCTAACTTTATTTTCCAGAATACAAATTGGAGAGTATAATTGGTAAATAAAGTGCTTGATCTTCCAGCCAATGTGAAGATTATTAAGACCAAAGGTTGGTGTTATACATCAGTTTCTATCAGTCTCTTCAATGCTGATTTACTGTGTGTCACCAAGAACATATTATATGGTATGAAAAAGTCTGCAGTTAAATCAAAGTTCCCTCATATTCTTCAGATGTATGATTAACTTTAACTCCTGTTGCTACCACTTATCCTTCATTTACTACCTACCAAGAAAAGATAGTGTTATTGATTCCTGACACTTTGTTTGGGAAGTTGATTGCTTATGCATTGGTAATTTAGGAAATGATCCTACAATCATACATATAGTCTCTTAATAGCTACCTTATTATTAAGTACTTTACAATGCTTTCAAGGCTCTACTTTCTCTACTCCTAGACTATATATATATATATATATATATATATATATATATATATATTCTGCAATTTTAAGCACTACAAGTTATTGCATATTCTATATATTTTATATGTGAGAGACATACATTATACACACACACTCTGAAGAGTTTTAAACACTGCATATTATTACATTCCACTCTCATAATTGAAAATCTTAATCTAATTGTTCTGAGTTTTGTGCAGGACATGTTTGTTTGTTTAAAATTGTAGGTTAGTTTTAAGATGGAATCAAATATGAGAAGCAAAACCATAGCATAGCAGGAAGTTTTTTTGTGTGTCAAAATTTATTTAGACTAAAAGAGATATGATACAATGTATGGTAGACACAAGGGTTACTACACATAGTGAAGGCCTAACTGAATACTCTCAAATAACATAAAGTCTAACATGTTAAACAATGTTGACACTTACAGTTACATATATGAAGAAATCAATAAATCCCTTGGAAGCTTGTAGTAGATAAGAATCTACCACTTTAAGTATCTCTCTAAACAAGGTAGGAAAAATTGGGTAAATAAATTCTCTCATAATTTCCCTTTGATCCTACCCTATATACATATTTCAGAAAACCTAGTCAATTCTTCAGTGGAAGTGCTCCTTTGAACAAAAATCAGATCAGGGGAATTTCAAAATACAGTTAATGCACATAATAAAATTAAACTTTATGTTAACACTGTAGATCTGAAGAACAATTTATCTCATATTTGACAGCTTTGATTTCTTTTTCTTTCTAGTTTGAAAATAGGTTTTTTTTAAAAATCATACTTTTCATTGCTAAATTATTTACCTGATGGCTTTTGTTCTTTGCTGTTTTCAATCAACAACATAAGCAAAGTATTTGATGTGGTATAAATAGTATGTGCTGTATTTTGCTCTGTTTTTAATTAGTATGTGTGTCCAACAACAGGTACATGCTTTGGAGATGAATCCATGGTCAAATCCATCCTCCTTCCTGAATAGTGATGTGTGTGTGTGTGTGTGTGTGTGTGTGTGTGTTTCCTCAAATTTAAGCTTTTAATCAAGCAAAAAATGATTAATTCTTCAGTAATTTATATGATTTTTTTAGAAATTACAGTTTAGACATGGAGGATAGAATTTTATAACGAGCCAAAAAATCAAATTATGACATTAAAAATTAATAGGATTAGCTAGTAATAATGGCTCAAACTTGTAATCTCAGCTACTTGGAAAGAAAAGGCAGGAGGATTGGGGTCCAAGGCTGGCCAGGCAAAATGAAGATCGTATCTGAACAATAGCTTGTACAAAATAGCTGCTTGCCCTGAGTTCAAATCCTAGTACAGCTAACAAAATAAATAATGGAACAAACGATGTTTTTCTAATTGTAGATTCAAATTTCAACAAAAGCATTCATGTTAAGAGTTTTCCCACCTCTACCCCATCTTTTATTTCCTTACATAATTTTATTTATAGCAACCATTAAACTTAATTGCCATAATAATTGAAAAAAGTTTTGATTTTGTTGAAATAGAATTTACTCATAAAATCCATCTCTATGTTCTATCATCAGCCAAAATGATAGACTTCGAATTAATGCAAAAACTAAACTCAAGAGCCAGACTGGAAAGGAATGTCTATGAAACTATTATCTCTAATAAATTACTCAGAAAAACCTGCAAGTGGTGCTGTGGCTCAAGTGGTAGAGTGTTAGCCTTGAGCAAAAAAAAAGGCTCAGGGACAGTGCTAAAGCTCTAAGTTCAAGCTCCAGGACTGGCAAGAAAAACAAAAAGAAAAAAAGCAAACGCAAGTAAAGGAAGGTTTAATGATATTATATAGAGTTTAATAATAAAGTAGCTGTTCAGATGAGTAGTATTTAATATTATCAACATTTTGTATGCATGTGCTTATATGGGAACATTTGCCTGGGTGTTGTCCTTTACTTTTATCTGTCATGGCCAGCTTTTTATGACTTGAGTCCCTGCTATTTCTGTCTTTTTCCTGGTTCACTGGAAATAAGAATCTCATGGACTTTCTTGACCAGACTAGCTTTTGTTTGATCCAAGATCGTCAGTTCTCAAAGCTCTTCAGCAGTTATGATTTTAGGAGCAAGCCACCAGTGCTCAGCTAATTCCAACTTTTTATAAGCTATAAATGACAAATAGTATTTAGAATTTATGGAACTTCTAGATATATCCCTGCTCTTTCTATTAGACATAATTAGCCACAAATTAAAGGTTATATATTGAACGAATGTACCTAAATCTGTGATACTCAAAGACAGAGGTATTTTGGTTTCAGCTGAATTATCAACATAAACTGAAGTCTCTATACCTAATTTCCTAATATAAAATAAAAGTATTATCATTTTGGTTACTGGCTCCTTGCTAGTAAGGGTCAACAAATGGGCAAATATAGCATTATATTCTAATATACACTCTTATAAGAACAAATTGGTGTTTTGATCTCAGCATTAACTTCCTTAAAAATATCTTCAGAAGAGTTGAAAATATGTATTTAAATGTGATGGGTGTCAGAAATTCAAACAAATTTTAGATAAAGAACACGTAGAAGAGCATTCTAAAATGAAAAGATAATTACACAGTAGCTAAATAAAATGTTAAATGCTGTAACTAAAAATGAATTGCATAAAGACTATTATTATTGTCTGATTTTTAATTTGGCTACCCATTTAATGTTCAAAATCATTCACCACAAAGGAGAGCTCTGAGTTATTTCTACACTGTTTTTATATTTAGACACGTTTAATAGGAAAAAACATGCAAATTTCATCAAAAAATTTTCATGGGTCTAACATAAAGTATTTATTCAAACACCATTTGAAAAGAATGAAGATTTAAAAATGGGACGTATATCATGAAAATACTTTTTCCTGAAAAAAATAGAATTTCTGCAACCCTTTGACTTGCATTGTCTCTTCAATGTAATCTCCCTACCAGAATAAATGCCATTCATAGAATAATTTATAAAACTTTCATTATAATCTATGAAGTGTTTCTATTTAATAAACCTCACAAACTTGTGAAGTTGAAGTTACAAATGACATACTGTACACCAAATTATCCATCAGGTTCAGAGCTAACAAACCAAGAAAATTAATTTGTGGAAAATTACCCATACATTTCTTGCTTCTTGACTGTCAGAAAATGATTTCAGCTAACAAGAACCCACTCAGAGATGACTATCACAGTTCTCTAAGTTTACCTGCCTTTAACCTCCATCTCTTCTGACATAGGCTTTATTGAACTCTCTTAATGTTAACTGAAATAATAATTATAACTGTTAGGAGAGAATGAATTTTTTTCTAAACTTCATTTTTTGTTGATAACTCTAGGGTAGCTTAATAATATGGAAATGCTTATGATTATAACATTTACCAAAAGTCTGAGTACTCACGCTTCATCTCCAATTGTTCCATATTGCAGTCTGTTGCTCCTTCTGCTGAGCTTTCTTTTCATTATCTTTCCTTGTCAATAATTTTTTGTCTTTCACACCAACCTCTATGGTTACTTTATATATATATATATATATATATACACATACATACATGCATACACGTATGCATATATATATTCATTGTAAAATAAATCACTTTCATCCAAATGAGTTTTTTGTCTTTTTTTATTTTATGCATTGCAATCACATTTAAGAGATAAACCTATGTGCTGCATGGATCGAACTTCTACAAAACTCATTTCATAATTTATTGTCGGTCCTAAGAAAACAAAAGAATATAAGGTCTGTATTACATACAAAGTAATTGATAAGTACTTACTAAGAATATTTTTTCTTCTCTCTCTCTCCATCTCTCTCTCTCTCTCTCTCTCTCTCTCTCTCTCTCTCCATCTCTCCTGTTCTTTCTTTTCTTTCTTGGTGCTAGTATGGTCTAGGACACTCAGGTCTTGAAGCTGTCCCCTAGTTTTTCTTCTCAAGATTGTCCCTTACGTGGTCTACCACTTGAACCATTCAGGCTTTTTGGTGGTTAATTGGAGATAAGAATCTCATCATAGCTCAGATCTCAGACTCTTGAGTAGGTAGGATTACAAGCATGAGCCACTGGACCTGGCTCAATAATACATTTCTTTTCTTAATAGTCTAATGGAGGAACTCTCTCAGTCATTTAATTATATTAATTGATGGAGTAAAGATATTCAAGAGAATATCTGTGTTGTTAATCCTACTGGATTTGATTTTATAATGTTCTTTATTAATTGTATATCATTGAGAAACACACAGAACATCTCTATGGTTCATTATTTTAAGTGCAGTATTGGATTTACATAGTTCAGTTGGTGCAAGTATTAAATGAGATAGCATAGGCAAAGCAGTAATCAGAATGACTAACACTATGCCAAAGTATCCAAAATCTTTGCTACACACACACACACACACACACACACACACACACACACACACACAATATGACTAATAAATTAACACCTATATCACAGAATTTAAACATACAGCACCCACTTAGATTGGACACTGTATGAACAATAACAAATTCAACTGGAATTATGAGCAAAAATGTACTTTATTCCAACGATGGTGGGAATGTAAACTAGTGCAACTTCAATGAAAGGAAGTTTGGAGGCCCCTCAAAAAAAACTTGTCTTAGAATTACTCTATAACCCAGTTATCACACTCTTGGGCATTTATCTGTGTTCATACTGATTAAAATAAATGATTAAAAAAGTCAGCTAGTGTAGAGTTCCAAAGTTGGTAGTGCTCTGTAAAGAAGGTATGCTATTGCTCTTTGTTCTGAATATAGGCTGCTGATAATAATTTACTTCTGAAGAACTTACCATGGTAAATTGGCAGGTGGAAGCTTTACAGCAACAAAACTCAAGACTACCTGTACCAGCTGGTGATGGTTGGCACCATTTCTAACAACTCCTGTGAACAGTGCTTGTGCATAATAGTGTGATGAAAACTGTATTTTACTCCTGTGGTTTTCCTCCCTCCCCCTCCACCCACACCCCAAACACACATCATTCCAAGTCTTGCCAGATCTCAGCTAAAGAATATGTTATAGATATTAAGTGTGGTGGTGCACACCTGGAATCCCAACAATTTAAGAGAAAGGTATTGGAAGATTAATGACAAAAGCAAACAACATATAAGAAAGATGTTGTCTCCACACAAAAGACTGGGCATGGTGGTAAGACCTCTACAATGTTAGTTATTCAGGAGACATAAGTAGATGGATCATGGTCTAGGCCAAACAATGTCAAAGCACAAATCCCTATCCAAAAATTACTAAATGAAAAAAAGCTGGAGGTCTTGCTCAAATGGTCCACCACCTCTCCCCTCAAGGACAAGGGCCTGAGTTCAGACACCAGTGTATGTGGGTTGTGGTGCATGGGCGGGTGTGGGGGGGTAGAGGGGGAGGTTCACTAAAAATACCTGACCAGAAATGGTAATACTTCCAGTCATCAGAAAAAAAATCAAAGTATGATCGCTGAGAAGAGTCTAATGAGACATGACAGTGAAATATAATATGGTATCTTGAAAGAAACTTAGAAACAGGAAAAACAGATTAAAGACTAAATAAAGCTATGTAGAAGTAATAATAGGCAGGCATTGTGGTGTGTGTTTATAATCTCAGAACTGGAGAGGCTGAGACCAGAGCAATGAAAAGTTAAGGCCAACTTGAAATACACTCAAAATTATAGTAAAAATCATAACAACTCATGACACTTGGTTCAACACTGGTCATACATTTCATCCTCATGAAAGGTTTTTTAAAATTATTATCAAATGGTTTTACAAACCTACTTTAATGTGTTATGTACATTAACTAACAATGTTATTATAGTATGGTATATTTTTACATGTCTCTAATTGTCTGCTGTTTCTCTTTACATTCCTCTGACCCTTGTCCTTACCTCTTCTCCAGACAAGAAATGTTTCAGTTTCCTGGTATTCACGTTGTTTAAACTGACTGCCAATTTTTAAAGAAATTGTGCAATTTAGATCTATCTCTGTGTGTACTTTAATCAGTTTGATCATGGATACAGATAGAGATATATAGATAATAGAGCATATGTGTTTTTATATGATTATATTGCAAGTCTAATTTCTACATACAAGAGAAAAGAAACAGGCATGTTACAGATGTAGTACATATCAGCTCTATAAACTACTTTTGTAACTTTTTTATAAATATAAAACAATTCAGAAATGAAAACTTTAAACAGACCTCAAACAACCAATATCACTTCTGAAAAAAAGGATTGTTTTATGACTCCTCAAAAGTACAGAAACACAAATTATGCACAAATCCTGGTTCCAAATTCTCTTTCTCAATTTATTTTATAATAATTACTCATACTAGAATGACATAATTTTGTGATTGTTTTTCAGTTGGGAATCTTTGCCAGAACAGGTAAGTATTATTTTCAATAATACACCCTTAGAATATGTGGGACTTTTTATTCTTTAGAATGCGTGTCATTACCACTTTTGGCTGATGATAGTTTCTCATATTTTTTTTCTCTCTTTTTTTCCCAAGGATTAATTCATGATGAGACTAATGTTACTTTCTGTTCTTTAGACACACCAAGGAACCTTTTCTATTATAGTATATCAAGAATGTACTTCAATGCTCAATAAATTTTTTCAAGTATAGCTTGTAATAAATGGAAAGTAGAAGAGATTTTTATTAACCATCAGATATGTATTTTTTCTGAGAATCTGGAGTAAAGAGCCAATTTGGAAGGCACACATAAATCTTACAAATGTATTGGTAGAGAACCAGTGAACAGTGCTATCAAACAGCATTTCTTATAATTCGATGATCTTTAAATAGCTGGGTGTGCACAGTGCCTGGAATGATATCCTGAATATTATTCTCACCGCTCTCATGATCATTTCCAGAGCCATCCACATATACTCATTTGAAAGCATGATTGAAAAATTACATTTTAAAAACCATCTTCGATTTAAAATATGAAATCTTCAAGGTTTCAACATTAGCTGAACTGTAGATATTTTGATATAATATAAAACCAATTTTAGTACAGTCAGAATGTCCTGATTAATTAACAGAAATTGATTGAATATCCCAGACTTTCTGAGCTAGGTAGAATGAATAAGGGAACAGAGAACAATGAAACTCAAGGGCGATGTACTGTAGTACCCTGAATAGGAGCAGGTAAGTGAGGAGCAACATAGTTGCCACATTTCTATCCATAGTCACAGTGACATATATATATATATATATATATATATAATATATACATCCATTTTTATTTGTCAATTACATCTCAATAAAGTTGAGAATAAAACAATCTTGAAATAAAACAAAAGCAGCTTCTTGGGAGGCAGAGCTAGAACTTCATTTAAACATTTTAACTATTATCTTTTAGAAGTTGTACAAAAGAGTTGACATTTAATAAAGCAGTTTATGGTGACACTGATCAAGATATATTGTCTTTTTTTTTAAAGTACAACTGAAGTAGAGACTATGAATGAACTTCAGTGATTACCAATGGTTCCTCTTACTAAAAGATACCATTATGTTATTATGCTAAGACCCATCTGGTATTAAATAACCAGAAATATTTTAAATAAAATTAAAAAATATTTATATTTATTGCTAACATTAGAGCTCTAGAATCTAAGTAAGCTAAGGAGCTTAATATAATTGGTGTTTGTGTGTATGTGTTTATGTGTGTATATGCATGTGTGTGTGTATGTGTACTATAATTGACAATGAAATTGGTTTTGAAGGTAAATATAACCAATATCATTTTCCTTCTATTTTGGAGTCTATAGATTATTAGGTGCCTATTACTTTATAAATCATTTTAGGTGCTCAGAATATATTAAGGAACAGAGCAGACAAAAGTCTCTGCTCAACTTCCCCATGAGGCTTACTACTATTATTATTAATATTCTAACATCATGTTGTACAAGCAAGGGCAAAAAGGAGACAGACTGCAAACAGACAACCTAATAAACAAATGCATAATATTGTATGCTAGATGGCAAGAAATGCTGTGCAAAACATTTTAAACTGGATAAAGGAGGAATGATTTTAAATAGAGGATAGTTAAGTGAATTCATACGCATGGTGGCCCATGCCTAACATCTCAGCTCCTTGGGAGGCTGAAATCAAGAGGGTCATGGCTTAAGATTGCTCATCACTAATGTTAATGAGACACCATCTTCTCCAACAGGCATCTGCATCATTTTTAGCCTGGTGACATGTGTCTGGGATCTCAATTATGGAGGACACATAGGTAGGAGGAGTACTACAGTCCAAGACTGTCCCTGGAAACAATGTGAAACACTATCTAAAAAATAACCTGAGGAAGTGGTGCTGTAGCTCAAGCAGTAGAGTGCTGGCCTTGAGCTGAAAAGCGCAGGGATAGCGCCCAAGCCCAGAGTTCAAGCTCCACGACGGACCAAAAAAAACAAAAAACAAAACAAACAACCAAAAAACTAAAAAATAACCTGAAGCAAAAAGCTGTAGGAAATGTGGATAAAAGAGCAGAGGGCTTTTATTTTAACAAATACAATGACTTCAGTTGAAAACCTAGTACCACCAATTACTTACAAATTGGTTGTTTATGCTTAAATATTATATATAATGTATATGTAGTATCTATATCTATCTATATTCTATTTATCAGCTATCATCTATTTACATACACATATATCTAGATATATGTATACATGTCTAGCCAAACTACCTTAAAACCTGCTAGGGGATGCATGTGAACAAATCCAAGAGCATGTCCCTCCTGAGTATCATGGTTCTTGGGAAGCATCCTCATGCTTGTGGTTTTAATTCTGGGATGTTCTGTTAGGTTCTCAACTTGAATGGCAGAGTCTAAGGCCTACGGGCCTGACAAGAGGAGCAGAAAAGTAACCATTTTGAAATACACCAGAACATTTCACTTTGGTGTGTTTATGTTGTTCATTGTTTTCTGGGCTTCAAAAGGTTGTACAAGGGAGTTATAATTTTGCATATCCATTTATGTGTTCACTGCTTCTCAATCAGAGCCTTCCCTCTCATCATTCTCTCTCATCCTATCTTCCCTTCATTGCAGCTGCATTTCACATTACCCGTGTCCTTTATCACCTGTGTACCTTAAATATTGTGACTGCATTTGCCTCCTGTTGTTTTTTTTTTTTTTAATTCATCCACCTCTCTCCTGCTAGACCCCTCCATGATTAAATTGACTTGTCGTGAACAAAGATAGAGGTAAGAAAGATAAGTGAAGGACTAAACTGTTCTTATCAAGGCAATGTGGTTTCAAACAGTTAGAGTGGAGGTGCGAAACTCCATAGAATAAACCTTTCAAAGAGCTAACAGCTTAACAAAATATGTACCAGGAAGCTGAAACTAATTTTGGCTCTGTGTGTGTGTGTGTGTGTGTGTGTGTGTGCCAGTCATGGGGCTTGAACTGAAAACCTGGGTGTTGTTCCTGAGCTTTTTGTTCAAAGTCAATGCCCTGTCACTTGAAGCACAGCTCCACTTCAGTGGATCAAAGAATTGCTGGTGAATTAAAATTAGATAAACCTAAACAAATGCAATGTTTTAAGAGTTGCAAGACAGTAAAGGATATATATATATATATATATATACATATATATATATACAAAAAAGAATAATTGTATCATTGTACATACATTTTGCCTGAAAGACAGAAGATATTTAGATAACTAGGAAAAGGGAATAATTATTAACAAAGTCATAGAAAGGAAACCAAGCAAATAAACATACACATAAATAAGAGGCATTGGAATGAACATGAGCCAGAAAATTGACATTGCAAGGGATACAGATATTGGTACAGACAGTATCTGAAGGAAGGGCTGGGCAGTGGTGGAGGGCAAGGTAATTGACTTCAGATTATTTAAAGGAAATCAAAGTCAAATACATGGAGTGTTATCTACACCAAAAATTATGGTAAGAGTCTGGAATGTTGTTCACAGAAAGAATTACAGTAGAAATAAAGAACATCCTCTACAACATGATTATAAACTTCTGCCAATCCCAATAGTAGAAATTTAAGAAGAACAAAAAAATCTCTGAGGTAGTTACACAGGTGACAACATTGGCAATTGGGAGTAAAATTAATGCCTTCCATGAGAGAGGATCGTATTTATGCGAGGTGAAGTAAAAGCAAGAATTTCCAATGAAATAGTCGTTTCAACGGAAGAAAGGCAAAGACACCGGCAGTTCTATGATAGATAAAAATGTGTACCCTGTACTTTTGTGGTGCAAATGAAAAGGTAAGTAGTGAGCTTGAGGAAGTATCTCTTCACCACTCATCACTTCTCTTTTATCTTCAGCTGTTACAGAATATTAGTGAGTGGGCAATGACATTTTGTCATCAAGTTACTGGCCCAAATTTAATTCTGAGGCCTACAGTTTTAAGTGATGTAGTTAATTAAGACAATGTAGATCAAGAATTCCTAAAAGAGGTTAATAGAGTGCTTTTTTCTGTTTTTGATCATGGAAACCAAAAAAGAAATAGTTTGACCAAATTTGCAATATGTTACTTATATAGCTACCACCACTAAATAATTCCTAGTTTACAAGTGATTTCTTTCCAAATCCACTCTCTACTTAGAATGTTATCCACATAGGTCTACATTAGTACATTCTGTTTTTTTCTTTATTCTTTTCTTTTTTTCTTTTTTTTTAATTTTGAAAATACCGTACAGAGGGGTTACAATTACATGGGCAAGATAGTGAGCACATTTCTTATCAAGCATTGTTGCCTGAAGTTACAGATACAATTCTAAACATGCAGGAAGCTGAGATACTAGGATCCCACTTCAAAATCAGCCTGGGTAGGCTAAAAGAAGACCGTGGATATGTGATTCCAGTGGTACTTTGCAAGCCCTGAATGGAAAAGTTAAGGGATAGTGCTGCCCAGGCTGTGAGTTCAAGCTCCAGTGTGGGAGGTGGAGAGGAAGAGGGGGTTTGGAAATTACAGACATCCTCATTTTGTCTTTAAAGTAATCATTGAATAAACAGACTGACTTTTTGTTAGATGCCTTTGTGGTTGATACCTGAAGGCAATCTTCAGTAGCTGATCACAAGAAACCTTGCTGAGCCTGGCTTACTTCACTTAACATAATTTTTTCCAAGGTTCCATGGTTTCCCTTATTTGCAGTATCTAGTATATGTCTGAGTCAAGCAGAAAAGGTCAGATAAGGTGATGTTAGGGAAATCAACCCTAAGATATGTATTCAAACTTTTTTCTTTCATGTGTTTGTTACTAACACATTTATAAGATTATTTCTTGGTTGCTTTGTATGTCCCTCCCCCACAGCATAACGCCTGCTTTCACTGTATTTGATGTTGGTATAATTTGTGGAGGGGAAGGGGAAAAACAAATCATTTAAATAGGAATACAGGTGTACCCATTGCAACAATGAGATGTACAAGTCATTATGGGGTGTGGAGGATTGTGTGTGGGGGCAGGGAGAGGATGGGAAGGGATGCAAAGGGGAAACAAAGGAGGAGGCTACAATGCTTGATAAGAAATATACTCATTATCTTGCCCATGTAATTGTAACCCCTCTGTACAGTATTTTCACAATAAAAAAAAAACCTTGCTAAAAGCCATCAAGAAATCATGAACCTCAGTCCTCTGATTGCAAAAGTTGTGTTCTGTCAACAACCTGAATGGGTTTTGAAGTTAATTCTATGCCTCAAAGGAGATTGAAGTCCATCTAGCAGCTTGAATTCAGTTTCCCTGGGTGTAAGACCACAGCTACCTATAAAATACTAAAACATATGTTACTTTCACACACAAAATTTCTTGTTGTTTCTTATGTACTAGAAAGATAGCAACAAATCCAACTGTAGTCATTTGCATCTGGTTTAAGTGTGGCAATACTGTACTCGATTTTGTGGCTCTAGAGTGTCGCACTGTATGAATAGAAATACTCTTGAGGACTAGCTCTCCTATTGCTCTTACAATACTTTGGCTATTTGCAGATTGGAATATTAGGATAATTCTTGAACATTGGATTTGGGTGAGCATGGCCTGCTGATAGGAATGGGGTTGTATCTGTAGAGATGTGCAGACATAGAAGTCAGGGACAAAGTTTTCCAAACCAGTTAAAACAAATTATAAGCCCTAAATAAGAGTAAATTATAATTGCTCTACATTCTCCTTAAGAACTGATATTGACTTTTTCATGTTTGTTTATTTGGCTTTATAAATTTCAGGTATTCTGATGGCCATTTAGGAGATTCTCATGACAATGTCTACAACCAACATTATGAACCATATTTCCCTTGTTCTGTTTGTATCTGAGAGCCTCAGTTAAATCTTTAAAATGTACCTGGTGCGACTACTGTACTGTAATCCTAGCTAATCAGGAGAGTAAGATCTGAGGATCATAGTTCCAAACCAGCCCCAGGGAAGGAAACTGTGCAATGCTTATCTCCAATAAACTACTAAAGAGACAGAAGTGGTCATCTGGATTAAGTGGTAGAGCACTAGTAAAGAAGCTCAGGGACAGCACTGAGTTCAAGCCCCAGAACTGCACATACAAAAAATATATATATTGTGGTGGTATTCTACTCTTAGGCCAACTAACAGATTTACATGGCTAAATGTGGAGAGATCATTTATTTTTAAATTCAAAACTGAAAAATACAAGATTTGCTTTAATCACTTGGATTCTTTCTTAGTCTCCAAATTTCTTCTGCTGAGGTTCTCTTGAACACTGTAGTTCACCCTGAGTTCCAACTCCTACACATAGTGTAAGCACAGCTGTTACACACAGCCAGTGCCAGCAATTTTAGTTCTCCTTCATGTCAACCTGTCAGAATTCCAGCAGAAAAGCAAATAATTTTTTTACTACATCTTTTTAATGTTTTCTTCTTTTACAAAGCTGGTTTCAATTAGAAAAAAAATTCCTAAAGACAACAGACTCTACACTGATGTAATATTCTAAGACTACTTTAATTGGTCATACAAACACTGTGGTACATTCGTTAAATAATGCTATTGCTAAGACAGGCATCTGTGTTTTTAGAAGTTATTTTACTTATGAATTTGCTTTTACTTCTTTGAAGGAAAAGTTCAAGCTTCAACTTATACTCAGACCCAGAGCTTTTATGCTCAAGTCTAGTGCTCTACCACTTTGAGCCACAGCACCATTTTTTACTTTCTAGTAGTTAATTAAATTTAGGAGTCTCTCAGTCTTTCCTGCCCAGGCTGGCTTTGAACCCAATTCTCACATCTCAGGCTGGTGAATAGCTACATTGGTGGCTTGAGCCATCAATGTCTGTCTGTCTTTACATGAAGAAAATGTGATGTGTGTGTGTGTGTGTGTGTGTGTGTGTGTGTGTATGATGGAATTCTATGCTTTCATCAGAAAGAAGGTAATAGCCCCATTCATAAGGAAATGGAAAGAGTTGGGGAAAAAACATATTAAGTGAAATAAGCCAGCTCCAAAGGAACATGGGCTCCATGGGCTCCCTCATTTGTAATAATTAATATAATTAGTTTATGTCCATCATAATCCTAGCTGAGGATCACAATAGCTCAATAACTATGTACATATGACCATATAAAATGATACTATTGAGCATGAACTCCAAGATATGAAAACAAGAGGGTTTTTTGTTGTTGTTTTAAATGTACTGTGTGAAGTTATTTCGTTTTTTAAATTTTTTTCTTTTCTTTTGGTATATCTCCTGATGTCACTCTTTTTGATTTTGGTACCCTGAGTCTTGTAGACACACACACACACACACACACACACACACACACAAACACACACACAGAGTCAAGTGATGTACATAGGGGTTACAGTTACATGAGTTCATGAGTTAGGTAATAATTACATTTCTTATCAAATTTGTTACACCTTCCATCATTTTTCTCCTATTGTCCCTACCCCCAAATGTCTCTCCACCAAGTTGTACAGTTCATTTTTAACATATTGTCTTGTGACTATTACTGTTGCATTGGTTCCTCCTTGTCCTTTGTCTCGCCATTTTACTCCCCTTCTCTTCCCTAGTTCAGATAAACATATATTCAATACCAGGATACCAAAATCAAATACAATGACAACAGGGGATATACCATAGGGGGAAGAACATGCAAAAAGAAACAATAAATCACATAGTATATTAAAAATAACAACAAAAAACATAAAACCTCTTGGAAGTGGTGCTGTGGCTTATGTGGTAGAGTGCTTGCCTTGAGCTCAAGAGCTCAGGATGAAGGGTTAAAGTCTTGAGGCAGTGACCACTTGTTGCTTGTTTAAGATCAGCAAATTCTGGCTAGCAGAGCAACATGTGGTGGTAATCCAAACACCTGGTTGGTTGTGTGCCTTTATAAGCCCTGCAAATCTTCAGCTCTGGGCTCTCCTCCTAGGCTCCGCTGTGTCAGAGTGTAGGATGAGGACCAAGCTGCAGCCCGTCTAAATAAAACCTTAAAACAGCTATAAAGTCTGACTCTTGGTGGTCTTCTTGGTGGGGGTCCTGCGACCTGGGCACAACACATTAGTGGGGGCTTGCCCGGGATCCCCCCAAATACCCCCTAAGACCTCAGAATCCAAAGGCAAAACAGCGCTCTCTTTGTTAATTTGTCTTGTTCTATTGTTGTCTGTTTGTCCTTTGTGAGGACAGCCATTCAGATTCATATTGTGTAAAGGGTTGTCGAAGTGGATGTGCTTGCATGACAACCCTGGAGGAACCTGGAGATGTCCCAGATCCTCTTGTGTGGGGGAGGGGGGGCCTTGGAACCCTGCCGTGTGAATTGTGGGGCGGGGATCAGTTCGGTGTTGGGCCGGAACTGACCAAGAGGGCCTCCTAACCGAGGCCCAACTTGCCCACTGTGGGGTCCGCTCCTTCTGCTGTGGGGCCGGGGTGGAACCCTGCCGTGACAGGAGTCAGTGGACCAATTCGGGAGATCTCCACTTCATAACTGTTAGGCCTGCGTGTGTTTTGTTTGTACTGTTTATTGTTTTGGACTGTAGACTGACAGGACTGGAAATCATGGGCACCACTCCATCTAGCCCGTAGACTTACAAAAAGAAACTGAGAAAGAGGAAAATAAAAGGTACCCCCTGGTTTTTCAGGGAGATAACTTGGAAAAAGAAATGTTTTCTCCCCCATACTCCCCTTCCCAGCTTCCTTTTGCAGAACATGAGAATGATCAAGAGAGGAGGGAGCTATAGAACCCTCGGCACCTGCCCTTAAAGTTTCTGAGGGGCCAGTCACTCGATGATGCTGTGGGATCAACCCCCCTTCTAATGAAGCTGTTTTTCCCTTACGCACCATAGGTCCTGTGGATGCGGATGGTCAATAGCAATTCCAATATTGGCCATTTTCTACCAGTGATCAATACAATTGTTGTACCCAAAATGCCCCCTTTTCTAAGAAACCCCAGGATTTAATTTGTTTGCTTGAAACTATTCTCTTTACTCACCAGCCCACTTGAGATGGTTGCAGTCAGCTTTTGAAGGTCCTTTTTACCACCAAAGAGAGAGACCATATCTGAGAGGCAGCCTGGAAACATATCCCTGGCCCCACAGGAGCATCCATCATGGATCCTGCCCTGATCACTGCCTATTTTCCTGAGATCCGACCAACATGGGACTACAATAGGTTGAAGGTAGGGAGCAACTCCTCCTCTACTGCCAGGCTCTGTTGGCAGGTCTCAAGGTGGCGGCTGGCCGACCTACTAATATGTCCAAAGTTTATGATGTTAGACAGTGAGGAAGTGAAAGTCTGGCAGCATATCTTGAGCAGCTCATGGAAGCTTTTAGTCAATATACCCCGTATGATCTTGAGACCCAGGAGTCAGCTCAAATTATTATGTTTGCCTATATAAATCAAGCTGCACCAGACATAAAGCGAAAGTTGCAGGCTCTAGACAGACTTGGTGAAAAGTCTATTAGGGATCTAGTAGCCGCAGCAGAAAAGGTTTACAATAAGAGAGAGATGGAGGAGCAAAGACAGGAAAGAAAAGACAGAGAACGTGAAATTGAGGATGAAAAGAGAGACTTGGCCAAGGAAAAGAGTTTGGCTAGAATTCTGGAGCAACAACAGGTACAAGGTAAGAAGGACCTCAGGGAAATCTTGACTTTCATGCAAACTGGAAGGTTTAATCAGTCCTCCTCTCCAAGAAAGGAACAGAAACCTAGACCCCAATTGCGAGTGGGCAAAAATCAGTGTGTCTATTGCAGAGAGGAGGGGCATTGGGTCAAGAAATGCCCAAAGGTAGCCAAGAGAGAAGAGAGAGAACTAAAGGCAAGATCAAGAGTGTTATCAGCCTTAGAACTGGCTGAGGACAGTGACTGAGGGAGTCGGGGCTCAGACCCCATCCCTGAGCCTAGGGTAACTTTGAAAGTGGAGGGGAATCCAGTCACATTCATGGTAGACACCAGAGCAGAAAACTCAGTATTACTAACCCCGAGAAGGCTGATGTCCATTAAAACAACATGGGTGCAAGGTACAACTGGCATCAAACCCTATAAATGGACTACCTGAAGAACAGTGGACTTGGGAGTGGGCCAGGTAACCCACTCATTTTTAGTGATCCCTGACTGTCCCTTTCCATTGCTTGGGCATGATCCCTTAACAAAAATGCAAGCTCAGATACAGTTCACAACTAGTGGGGCTTCTGTGCTGGATTCCAGGGGAAAGTCCATTAGTATATTGCTAACCAGTAAGTTAGAAAAAGAATATAGGCTATCCCAACATTTTAAGCCTGAGCCTCTGGAAGATGAGTGGCTATAGGTGCTTCCCCAAGTATGGGCAGAAAAAGATGCTGATAATTTGACTCTGGGACTAAACCTGACTGTAGCCACTCCACACACTCTAGAGGGGGTGCTAAGACAACCACTTGACTGGTGGATGAGCAATGCCTGCATAGTCCATTACCAGACCTTGTTACTTAACCTATCAGCTTTTGCATACCTATAGCATTAAACCCAGCTACTCTGCTGATGGATCCGGATCTGGAAGTAACCTGCATGACTGTGAGCAGATCCTGGCCCAAGTATATTGTCTCAGGCCAGATTTTTTGGACTCGCCACTATTGCATGCTGAGCATACCTGGTTCACAGACGGCAGCAGGTTCATTCCAGATTGAAAAACGTACACGGGCACAGCAGTCACTAGGGACATTGAGATAGTGTGGGCAGAAGCACTCCCCCAGGGAATGTCTGCACAAAGAGCAGAACTAGTGGCACTAAAGCCCTACCGATGGGAAAAGGGAAGAGACTAAACATTTACACGGACAGTTGGTATGCTTTTGCCATAGTGCATGTCCATGAAGCCATTTACCAAGAGAGGGGCTGCTGACAGCTAAGGGAAAGACTATTAAGGGAAAGACTATTTTAAGCCTCATCCAGGCCTTATGGGAACCAGCAAATATTGCCATTATGCACTGCCCTGGCCATCAAAAGGGAACTGATTCTATAACCAAAGGAAATAACTTGGCTAATCAGGCAGCTAAGGAGGCAGGCCTCCAACCAAGAGTGGAAGTACTGACTCTAGTAGACCCAGGGCCACGAGCTTTGCCTCCTGAGCCTCAGTACTCCCAAGAAGACTTGGAGTAGATAAAGAAAATTCCCATGGCCTATAAACCCCCAGACAGAGAAGGAAACAAAGACTGGTAGAAAACTGGTGAGGGGAAACTTATTTTGCCACAAAGATTGGGCAAGGGGATTGTTAAGAGAATCCATTGGGTCTCTCACATGGGAACTCGAAGAATGCAGGACTTGCTCCGACACTCCCAGAGGTAAAAATTAGGCAAGGAAATCAACTCATTGAGGACATTGTTAAAAATTGTAAAGCCTGTCAGTTCACCAATGCCCCCAATCAACTGGTTAGAAAAGGAGCTCGCCTCCGTGGAGATAGGCCAGGTGTGTACTGGGAAGTAGATAGACTTCACAGAAATGAAAACTGGAAATTTTGGATATAAATATTTGCTAGTTTTTGTAGACACCTTTTCAGGATGGGCTGAAGCCTACCCAACAAAGCATGAGACCCCAAACATCATGGCTAAGAAGATTCTGGAAGAAATCCTACCCAGGTATGGCTTCCCATCCACCATCGGGTCGGACAATGGACCAGCCTTGTTCTCAAAAGTAAGTCAGGGAATAGCCGAGGCACTGGGAACAGATTGGAAATTGCACTGTGCTTATAGACCCCAAAGTTCAGGGCAGGTAGAAAGAATGAATCAGACTCTAAAAGAGACCTTAACTAAATTGGCCTTGGAGACTGGTGCAGACTGGCACTCCTTCCTTTTGCCCTGTTCAGGGTAAGAAATTCACCCTATCAGCTTGGCTTTACTCCTTTTGAAATAAAGTATGGACACTTCCACCCATTATCCTTAGCCTTCAGACTGAATTGCTTGCTGATTTGAGTGATACTGAATTTCTATGTAAACTTGACTATCTACAGCTTGACAACAAAAATGTGTGGCCCCAGCTTAGAGCATTATATGATTTGGCTTCTATTTCTACACCCCCATTCGTTTAAACGAGGGGACTGGGTATTTGTTCGAAGGCACAACTTGAGATCTCTGGAACTACAGTGGAAGGGACCTTACATGGTGCTACGGGCTACACCCACTGCCCTTAATGTAGATGACATTGCTGCTTGGATTCACTGCTCCCATGCCAGACTGGCTGACCCCTTTGCCCTGGACGACAGTGGGGAAACATGGGAAGTCTCTAAGCATCCTACCCAACCACTCTGTGTATGCCTCAAGAAAAGAAAAATGGACTGATTAATAGTATGGCTAAGGTCAGAGAGGGACTAGAAAAGAAAAGAACTCATTCAAGATCGAGAGCTGTTGGAGTTTAGTATTGGGCTGGAGCCACAAGATTGTGTCTCAGGACCATAAGTCAAGGAGAGGAATGAAGGGTTAAAGTCTTGAGGCAGTGACCACTTGTTACTTGTTTAAGATCAGCAAATTCTGCCTAGCAGAGCAACACATGGTCATAATCCAAACACCTTGTTGGTTGTGTGCCTTTATAAGAACTGCAAATCCTTAGCTCAGGGCTCTCCTCCTAGGTTCCACTGTGTCAGCATATAGGATGAGGCCCGAGCTGCAGCCCATCTAAATAAAACCTTAAAACAGCTGTAAAGTCTGACTCTCGGTGGTGTTCTTGGTGGGGATCCTGTGACCTGGGCACAACAAGGGCAGTGCCCAGGCCCAGAGTTTAAGCCCCACAACCGACAAAAAAAAAAAGAAAAAAGAAAAGAAAAGAGAAGGAAACCTCTTGTGTCCATGTCTTGGAGTTCATTTCACTTAGCATCATCTTATATGGTCATATGCACACAGCTGTTGAGCTATTCTGCTCATTTGCTAAGATTATCCTAAATGTATACTAATTATTGTAAATAAGGAAAATCATGGCACCTATGTTTCTTTGGGTCTGACTTACTTCACTTATATGATTTTTTCCAAATCTTTCCATTAACTTATAAATAGGGTGCTGTCATTCTTTCTGATGGAAGCATAGAACTCCATTTTTTTTTGTGTGTGTGTGTGTGTGTATATATATATATATATATATGTGTGTGTATATATATATACACACATATATATGTGTATATGTATATATATCACATATATATGTATATATATCACATATATATGTATATATATATATATATATATATATCACATTTTCTTGATCCATTCATCTACTGAGGGGCATCTGGGATGGTTCCATATCTTACCTATGGTGAATAATGCTGCAATGGGAAGGGAAAGGTAATAATGAAATGGTGAGACAAAGGACATAGGATGAACCAATGCAACAGCGATACTCACAAGATACTATGTCAGAAATGAACTTTAAAACTTGAGGAGGGTATCGGGACGGAAGGGAAAGTGGGAGAAAAATGAGAGGGGGTAACAATGTTCTACAAGAAATGTACTCATTGTCTTACTTATGTAACTATAATCCCTCTGTTCAATACCTTTCCAATAAAATACTAAAAATAAAAACTAAAATTAAGAAAAACGAGTTTAAAGTAAAGTTATTGACAAGCAGCAGAAAAAAAGTTGCAAGACATTATTATCAAAATTGGATAACCAACCTGGTGCACCATCTGTGGAGTTTATCAATGTACATCTGACTTGCTTAATGTAAATATCAAATGTAATAAGTTTCACTTGGGGCTCGTGTATGTGTTTGAATGTTTCTGGTTACCTTGTTCATGGTATATACATGGTACCACTCAACTTTATTGTCAGACTTTAAAACAAATGTTTGATTAAAAAATTTACTTACTCTAGGATATTCAATTTTATTTGAGGTGTTAAAATACTTTATTGATATGACACAAATTATACATTTTCACATTTGAAGCTACAGTACAATGGAACATAGACTCACCTAGACATTTAGAAACAAATCATGAGTTTTAGAGCCATCAAGCATTTCAAACCTACTAGAATATATAAATAGTATAATATACTAATATACATGAGCACATTTATGCTTGACCTTTTACACAGCATAATAGTTTTCAATATTTGATTCATAAAAAGTTTTGTTCAATAAGGAAAGCATTTGAAGTGTTTACATTCCCTTCCCAATATTAGGGAAAACTTTCCACCCTGAAGAGATTTTCTTTTCCCTCCAGAATTGGTGGGAAAGATACAGGGGGACTATACTGGGCTTAAACTTCCAGGTTGGTTTCTGTACCTTAACTTTTTTGCTTAAGGCTCACACCACATTTCTCAGAGTTGCCACATATTAATCTCAAGGATTTATCTAGGCTGGTTTTGTTTATAATTCTCAAGTCTCAGCCTATTGCATAACTAAGATTATAGATGTGAACCACCAACAACTGTGGAATCCCTGTGGAATTTTTTAAAGGTTGGATACATATTTAGTATCATCTATTTAACTTTCCATGATAATAAAAGATGTATCATTAATAGGGACTAGAAAGATGGAAGTTAAAAGCACTTTCAAACATCCCTGAGAGATGCTGTCACCTCATTAAAAGTACGAATATACAGGAAAAAGGGACAAAAGACAAGAGCTGTATCTGCTTTGCAAAAATTCATGTCATGCTTCACTGAGACACATACAAGTGACGTGACAGCTAGTGGAGTGTTTTTTTTTTTTTATTTTCCAAAAGTGCATTGCTTGAAGAGAATTTAAAAAGTTAAATCTTGAATATCTTAAACTTAGTCTTCTTCCTTTTTAACCACAAATTTTAACTATTCTGTTCATATATGTACAATGTTTTGGAGAACGATTTCTTCTAATTAAGTTCTTTTTGTTTAGGTAACCATTGACCAAATTATATAAACCTTGTTGACTTTAATTTTCTAACTTATGTTGATGACTTCTTTGATTAATTTTTTTTGGAACCAGTATGCAAAAGGTCTAGGCTTTTACCATTGTATTTCAATGGTTCAGGTCGCATTGACTTAAAAGAGCCATTCAAATGTTTTTGGATATATACATATATTTTATATATATATATATATATATATATAACATGTATATCATTCTTTTTGATGATGACATCATTACTAGATAGTTGTTATAAAATACAAAGATTTATAGGCTTAAATTGTCTTTGTAAAAGCTATAAAGAAATTTTATAAGTTATATAATTTATATTTTATATAATATATATGCATATCCTTATAGTCTTATTAGAAGGGATGTGAAGGGTAAACAAAAGGAGGAGGCTGCAATGCTTGGTAAGAAATGTACGCATTATCCTGCCCATGTAACTGTAACCCCTCTGTACAGTATCTTCACAAATAAAAAAAAAAGAAATAACTTTCTGTTACACACATATTTTCTGTGATAGGCTATGTGTTGCTGATTTTGCAGCATAACATATTTAGGTGGTGGTGGTGGTGGTGGTGGTGGTGGTGGTGGTGTGTGTGTGTGTGTGTGTGTGTGTGTGTGTGTGTGCTGGTGATGGGTCTCTACCTTAGGACCTCACATTCTCAGTCTCTTCTGCTCAAGGCTGGCTTTCTATCACTCGAGCCAAACTTTCACTTGTAGCTTTTTGCTAATAAATTAATGAAAATAAACTATCTCAAATTCACTTTTAAGAGTAGAAAAATTCTATGATACGATCATTAAATGTATTTTGCACTCTTGATGATTCGCTCACAAAAGCTTTCAACCCATCTACTCTTACCTACAGGTCAACATCTGGAAAAGCTGATCAGACACCTAGATGATTCTTTCCTTTGGCATCAGTGCAAAGTAAAACGGAAGTGACTCATTTGTAGACTTTAGTCTCTAAACACTAGAAAAATTAAAGCCAGTCTCCTTTCTCTGTTTCTGCAGCTATTTTATAACTTGCCCTAGCTCAGACATTCTCATTGTTTGAATGACCAAAGTTTTTATGCTGGTTGCATTATCTACCTGAGACACAAATGAACTTTTGAAGTGAAGTTTTACCCTACATTATACAGTTTTCCATTAGTCTAGCAGAATACCTTTAAAAAGAAAATGCTACTAGCACAACTATGTTTATCGCAGTATTATTTACCATAGCTAAGATATGGAACCACCAGATGCCACTCAATAGATGAATGGATCAAGAAAATGTGATACACACACACACACACACACACACACAGAATTCTATGCCTCCATCAGAAAGAATGACTCCCACTCCATTTGTTAGGAAAAGGAAAGACTTGGAAAAAATTATATTAAATGAAGTAAACCAGACCCAAAAAACATAGGTCCCATGGTTTCCCTTATTTGCAATAACTAGTATATGTCTAGGACGCGCAGAAAAGGTCAAAAGCTCTGCACATTTGACCATATAAGATAATGCTAAGTGAAATGAACCCCAAAGATAGGGACACAAGTAGTTTTATCTTTCTTGCTGTTTTTTTATAATATATTTATAATGTACCATGTGATTTTTGTGTTCCTTATGTATGTTCTTTCCCCATGGTATAACCCCTGTTGTCACTGTATTTTATTCCAGTGTCCTGCATCTTGTATAAACATTTTTGTAATTTGGGGAGGGGAAAGGAAATAACAAAATTCTGAAATAAGGATACAGGTTGACCCATTGTAACAATGAGATGTACAAGACACTATGTTGAAAAATGCCCTTTACAACTAAGGGGTGGGAAGGAATTGGGGAGGTGGTGAGGGAAGGGATGGTAGGGGAAAAACAAAAGAAGAGGTAACAATATTGTAACAATTTTTACAGTAAAATATGTACAAAAAAGAAAAAACAAACACTTGGAAGTGGAGAAGTTTATATTGACTCATATTTCACAAGTTTCCATCTATCGAGTCTTTAGCCTTTCACATTGAGCTCATGGGATAGTAACAGAGGAACATGTGGTGGCATAAAGATGACCACCTCATGACAGTCAAGAAAAAGTAAAGAAGAGAGAGGAGGAGGAGAAGGAGAAGGAGGAAGGAGAAAGAAGGAAGAAAAAGAAGGAAGAGGAAAAGGAAGGGGGAGGAGGAGATGGAATGAGGAGAGAGAGGAAGAAGGAAAAAGGAGGAAGAGGCAGGAGGTTTGGAAGTTGGCCCAGAATTCTAGCATCCCAATCAAGAATATATCTTGTATAACTAAAACTTTCACCCATTAGAGAAAATTCATTTTATTTAAAATAGATTTTCAATCAGATAGATTTCAGATTGTGTAACTGCAGAAAATGACTGTTATCCTATATGCTGTGTTGGCTACAAATGACTTGTTTTTAAATGCACATACATATTCCTTTGTTTTTATTTTTTTGAGCTAGTACTTGACCTTGCACTCAGGTTTCTTGCTTTTGCTGAGCTTTGTTTGCTCAAGGCTGATGCTCCACCACTTGAGCCACACCTTCACTTTAGGTGGCTTTTTCTTGATTTAGAGTCTCTCTGCCCTGGCTGGCTTTGAATTGCAATCCTCTGTTTTCAGTGTCTTGAGTAGCACAAGCCACAGTGTCTGTCTAGAAGAACATATTTTGTCACACATTAGTTAAATGATTTGTTCCTACTTGATTTTAATGACAAACTAAAAATTTAATGGTGATCATTAGCTTCCACTGTTTCATCTTCATTGTAGTAAGATAATCTAAGGTTATTTCCTGGTTAAACAATTAAAAATCAGGAGTCATAACCCACATAATCCTTGGGGAAAGAGCTATTGTAGCAGTCAGCAGTGTGTGCATGCACTTGGAATTCAAAGGCACTGAGGCAAAAACTGTCAAGCATTACTAAAATTGACAACCATATATGGTTCATTAGTCCAGGAACTCATGCGTTATAAACCAGTTGCTGATCAGCTTAATAATTTGAATAAAATTGTACACTATCAAAAAATGAACTGTTATAATTAAATTTCAAATCATGTCTAGAACAGAGGTACCTGTAAGTGTGGATATTTATCATTAAGTCAAATCTAGTGCCGATTCAAGAAAAATAATGAATAACCATATTTAAAATATTGTTTTAATTGAAAGGGCGTTCCTATGGTCTCAATATTGACTTTTGAGATGCACTATCAATAAACTACTTCTTTTTTCATTAACATAAAATTAACTTATAAATGATTAAACATTCAAAATGGTTACATAAGATGTTTCCTGTAGGTAGAAATGTATTACATTTCCTGCAACTGCTTTGCTTGACTCATGAAATTCATTCATGCATGAAAATATTTTTCTTGTGTATATTTGACATTGGTAATCTAACAGTAGGATTATTCTAAACTTTCTTGGTCAGGAAAGATTCTGTAGAAAAAGTCTATTTCTTTTCTAGCATTATAATTTTATATTTGTGTGGGAAGGTATGTGTATGTGTTAATAACACATTTTAATCAAATGGAACAATAATTTTGATTGGCAGTGGGATGCTAGAATAAGTTAAATGCCAGAGTGTGTAAGACATCAATACGGTAGCAGAAAAACTAATAAGGCTCTTGATAATATTGCTTTTATTAACAATGAAGGTAAACTATGTGCTACCAAACTTATTAACACTAAGGGAATAAATAACATGGCATGTAATCCAGACATTTGGTAAAACTGGAGAGCTGAAGTCAGATAAATATTATATAATTTGTAGCCCAAGACAGAAGGGGATATACAGTTAAGAAATGTTTCCTTTGGTTGTCGCCACTTATCTTTTCAATTCCCCACAGATTAATAACCTTTATGTGGAGAAAGGAAGAGATGTATATGGCATAGGGCCTAATAGATGTAGTATTTTGCAAGCTCATGACCTATGAGGGCATAAGACATTTGGCTAAAGTTATTTGCAGAAAAGATTTGAAAAAAATATTTAAAAAGGTTAGTTGACAAGAGATACTATTGTCCAAAGAAATGTACACTCTGAAAATAAAGCTCCTTATTGTCTCTTCCTGGAGTAATCTCAGCTTGCAATCCTTCAGCAGCAGAAAAAAAAGAGACTCACAGCCATGATTGTGCTGTTTCCTTAAAAACCAGGACATGGTTACTTTTGAAGAAGACAGTATACCTAGATAGTTCTTGGAGAAAAATAAACTCTTATTTGAGACAATACTTTTGGGTATAATTTTGATTATTTTGTCATAGCTACATAACATGCTCCAAAATAGTATAAAGCAAAATGGCTTGTAGTAAATAACAAGTTTAAAATATGTATGTCATCAAGTAAATTGATTGAGGCAGAAAGATGCTAACTAACAAAGGATTTCTTCTAAGTGAGATGAAATGGACTGTGGTAGGACAGTGCTTCCACAGATAAATGTAAAATTTTAAATAAATAAATAAATAAGACATGTGAGAGTTGCAAGAACAAAGAACAAGTTCACAGAATAGGCAAAACTTCTCTCCTTAGGGTGTTTTTGCTGCTTTTCAGCAAGAGGCTTAGGATCTAAGGCACAGATGAAGGGCATCACAACCTGATTTTAAAATGTTGCTAGTTTTGCCATTTTTCTTACTATAGAACCTTAAAACATAAGAGAAGGAAGTTAGAAATACAGGAGCATAATATTGACAAAACAATTTATATATATATATATATATATATATATATTATAATCGTTTGGAAAGCAAAGCAGAAAATTCTCCCTGATATGGAAACAGACTTTATCTTGTGCCAAAACCATCAGATATTAAACTCATGATGTCTTTCCACCCTTTCAGGTTAGAGGTTACAAAGCAACCGAACTACCTGTGATCTGAGGAAATACAAGAAAAGATGGTCATAAGCACTAGAACCCATGCAATGAAACATAAGAGGAACCAATAAGCAAGAGAACTCCATGGATTAGAGTTAACAGCTTCTAAAACTGGAGTGCTGAGAATTTAAAATCCAAGGAGATGCAGACACAGAGGCTCTCATGCCCAGGGATGTCAGCCAGGTACTTTGGTGCAAGAATTGGACAAAACACCTGTAGGCCTCTTTGTCCATGGTGCAGTTGGAGGATCAGGGAATCAAGAAAGAGTCCTTTGAATTGTTCTCTTCTGGGTAACAAGAGATTAAAATTTAAGAAGATCAGCAGTATCTATTGCCCCATGACATATATGAGTGCACATATAAGTGGGGAGCAGAAAAGAGTATTAAACTTTCCATACATCGAGGAAGGGTAGAATCACTCTAAGCTCAGAAAATTAGAACACTCATTAGGTGTACTGATTGCAAATATAGATCACTAAGAAACGCTCAGAAGCAAGACACTGGTAGAAAGGTCCCATCCAAAGGCTAATTCTAAAGCAACAGAGCAGTGGCCAGTGCCAGTGTCATGCTGTTAGACATGAAGGAAATCGGGATAACAGTCTTCAGCTTTCTCGACACAGATGCAGAGGAATTATCTAAATATGAAGACAGAGCAGAAATATTATAAAGGATTTCCCCTGTAAAAAAATTTCATGCAGAAAAGTTTAGCCGGGCACCACACTCAGGCCTCGAATCCTAACTACTCAGGATGATAAGATGTAAGGAAGGCAGCTCAAAGCCAAGCACAAAACTATGAGACCCTTACCTGCAATTAACTACCAAAAAGTCAGAAGGGGAGCTGTGGCTGAATTGGTTACAGCACTATCCCTGAGCAAAAGAAGTTTTGAGATAATGTCCAGGACCTGGTACAAGACAGGTACAAGAAAGAAAAAACAAAAAGGAAGAAGAAAAAAAGGGGGGGTTCATTTTTCTCATGTTGTAAGGATGTAAGATCTACTAATGCCTTTCTGGTTGCTAGTAATAACTCAGAACATCACAAAGCCAGAAACTAGAAGTATGTTCCTGTGTGTTTTCCTATCTTACCTCATAAACCAGCTAAAATAAGACACAATACCTCCATATAGAAGAGACCTTTGATTCCCCAAATGTTTACCTCTAAATACCATAGTTGGTATTTTAACCTTAATACTATCAACATAAGACTTCATGATTAAACTTTGGGAAGAAAATGTTCCATGTGTTGTGGAGAAAAATGTGTAGTCTGATGCTGCTGGGTGAAATATTCAGTAGATGTCTGTTAAATCTAGTTGTTCTATGCAGTTGTTTGGATCTGCGTTTTCTCTGTTGAGTTTTTGCCGAGTTGATCTATCTAGTGGGGATAGTGGTGTGTTAAAGTCCCAAACAACTAATGTCTTTGGATCTATGTGAGATTTGTGGGAAAGTAGTGTTTCTTGGATAAATGTGGGTGCTCCATTGTTTGGTGAATAGATATTTAGAATTGTAATATCCTCCTGAAGGAGAGATCCCTTAATTAGTATGTAGCGACCTTCTTTATCTCTTCTCAGTAATTTTAATTTGAAGTCTATTTTATCTGATATTAGGATTGCAACTCCCACCTGTTTATGGGGGCCGTTTGCTTGGTAGATTTTGTTCCAGCCTTTAACTTTCAAAATACTTTTTTTTTTTATGGACAAGGTGTGACTCCTGAAAGCAGCAGATAGAAGGATCTTGCTTTTTAATCCAACTAGACAGCCTATGCCGCTTAATTGGAAAGCCTCCATCAGAAAGAATGACACTGCCCCATTTGTCAGGAAATGAAAAGACTTGGAAAAAATTATATTAAGTGAAGTAAGCCAGGCCCAAAGAAACCTAGGTCCCATGGTTTCCCTTATTAGCGATAACTAGTATATGTCTGAGACAAGCAGAAACGGTCAGTTAAGTTGATGTTAGGCGAATGAACCCCAAGATAAGGACTCAAATGGTTTTTCTTTCTTGCTATTGTTTCTAACATATTTATAAGATGATTTTTTTATTGCTTTGTATGTCCCTTCTCCACAGTATAACCTCTATTTTCACCATATTTGATGTTGGTATAATTTGTGTAGGGGAAGGGAAAAAACAAACTGTTTAAACAGAGTTAGAGGTAGACCCATTAAAACAACGAGATGTACACGACGTTATGTCAAAAAACGAATTTTACAACTTTGGTGGGTGGTGGGGGGAGGAGATGGGAGGACAGGTATGGGAAGGGGAAACAAAGGAGGAGGCAACAATGCTTGATAAGAAATGTACTCATTACCTTGCTCATGTAATTGTAACCCCTCTGTATGGTGTTTTCACAATTTAAAAAAAACTTAAAAAAAAAGCTCTGGGTGGAATGCCATATTCAAGTCACACCAGAATCTCCAGGAGTGACCCATTATACATTCGTATATTAAATAGCATCCATCTGTTCTAGAATACTTGATTTTACTTTTTCTAATTGTTTCTGCAAAACTGTGAGTCATCTATAACACAGGTGTTGTGTACTTCATCCCACTTTCTCAACATCTAACTCTCTTTTCTTACTCCATGGCAGGTGGCACACAGATCTTGAACTCTGTAGTGCTATAACCCTGCCTTTTGCAAATAGTATATTGTTACTCCATATTTTATAGACATCATTGCATTTACACAAATATAATAATAAATATTATGATTACTATCGACAATAATTTGTGTGTGTGAGTGTGTGTATGTGTGTGTACCCATGTAAGGTTTCAACTCAGATCCTCATATGATCTCACTTGCCTTTTTTAATATCTATTTTTATTGTAAAGATACTGTACAAAGCGGTTACAGTTACATGAGTAAGGTAGTGAGTACATTTCCTGTGAGTATTGTTACCTCCTCCATTGTTTTTCCCCTACCTGGTGCTCTACCACTTCAGCCATGGCTACCTTTCCAGCTTTTTTCATGTTAATTAGAGATAAGTTCTTGTGGATTTGTCCAGCAGGCTGGCTTTGAATCAGATCTTCAGATCTTATCCTCCTGAATAGCTAGGATAAAATGTATGGCATGAGCCACTAGTGCCCAGCTAGCAATATTTTATTTTACTTTTATTTTGCATGTCTTGGGGCTTGAATTCAGGGCCTGGGAGCTGTCCCTGAGTCTCTTTGAGTTCACAGCTACCACTCTACCACTCCTTTTTCTGAGTAATTTATTGGAGATAAGAGTCTCACAGACTTTTCTGCCTGGGCTGGCTTCAAACCACAATCTTCAGATCTCACCCTCCCAAGTAGCAAAGATTACAGGTATGAGCCACCCATGCCAGGCTTGAGAATATATTTTTTTTCTTTACTTTTTTTTATACCGGTCTTAGAGCTTGAACTCTGGGCCTGGGTGCTATCCCTGAGCTTGAGCATTCTACCACTAGAACCAAAGCACCACTTCTGTTTTTTTTGAGTGATTTATTGGAGATAAGAGTCTCATGGAGTTTCCTGCATGAGCTGGCTTTAAACCATGATCCTTAGATGTCAGCCTCCTTATTAGCTAGGATTATGAGCCACTAGTGCCCAGCTGACAATAATTTTTAACATATTCAATATCATATATTTTTAGGGGAAATAAAAATCATATAATTACTTTCCTTGAAAGTATTCCAAATTCCCAAAGTAGGGGCCTGTTTACTTTCTTATCTTCTTACACTTCTGCCTAGATCATGTCAAAGATTCAAAATTATTTTTGCTTAATGAATGGGACACTAAATATATAAGATAAAAGCATATTTATCATTTATCATTTACAAATCAATTTTACGTAGTCTCTCTCTTTGAAGAAATCTGTAGTTGAATAAATTAACTACTTCTAGAACATACAAATGAAACATATTGTAATAATTTCATCTTGTTGTAGCCATTTGTTAACCTAATCAGTCTAGAAGCAAGACCTAATATTTGGTAATCCATCTCTTCTAATACTCTACACTGCCTCTTAAAATTTTGTAACAATTTTTATTTTTCAAGATTGCCTAGGATGCTTAATTTTCCTGAATTATTTTATAACAAGTATTAGAGTTAATGTGAAACACTTTCATGCAGCATCTTCAAGTAAATGAAAAGTCATTATTTTAGACATATTGGAAAGGGAAATGGTTATTATAACACTATTCTCTCACCTTATTAAGAAATAATCTCTGCTTTCACTGTATTTGATGTTGTTAAAATTTGTGGAGGGGAAGGGAAAAAACAAATCATTTAAATAGAAATACAGGTGGACCCATTGCAACAATGAGACGTACAAGTCATTATGTCAAAAACCAACTTTACAACTTTCGTGGCGGGGGAGGAGGGTTGAGTGGGGGAAGTAGGGAGAGGATGGGATAGGAAGGGGAAACAAAGGAGGAGGCTACAATGCTTGAAAAGAAATGTACTCATTATCTTGCCCATGTAATTGTAACCCCTCTGTACAGTATTTTCACAATAAAAAAGTATTTTTCAATTCAACATTAGAATAGTTTCCTTGGGTGCCAATGCATCCCCTCAAAATAGTCCTAACTTCTGAATAAGGCCAAATCTTTGTTAACATCAAAAACAAAAGCGCTAGTGCCAAACTGCAATCTAAAAGAGAGAAGGCTCAGAGAGTGAACTGTAGTACTAATGCAGGAAACCTACCACAGGAAAATAAAATGCTCATCCAGAAACTCATTTCTGCAAAGCTACCATATCTTTGTAATTCTTGTGTGAGATCATTCTAGACCTACTGAATACAACAGATCGTGAAATATTTGTTAACTTTAACACTTTAATGATGCACTCTAAATTTAAAACATAATCATGGCGCAGAGAATTCTGCACTGAAGGTTAGCTTTCACTCTGGATTTTTAAGCTGTTTCTCCAGTGCAGGAGAGAGCACTTTCTTGCAGTAAATAAAGTGAATGTACTGTCTTAGCTAAGAGGACAGGTGTTTCCACTTCCCTGCTAATGATTCTCTGAGACTGGATGATGATGATTCTTATCAGTCATTACTAAATCTACTTCCCAGAAATTAAGAATTAAATTACTGTTTCAAGGCTCATTAGGTCTTGTTAAATTTGTTGAATTGCCCACATGTGTGTATCTTGTCCTCCATGGGGTGTCTGTGAAGCAGGTGTTTCCACGCGCCTTGAAAGTTGGTTGTATTATCATCGGAACGAAGATGATTTCACAATTGTGTTTTCAATTCCACGTTGGCCTCTTCCATCTGAAGATCAGACTTCAAAGAGTCATGTTGGACTATTCAAGTTTAGCATAAAGAGGATGAATATGGAAATTGTTTCCTCTGGGAACTTTGGGAAAGGAGTATTGAATGTGAAACTCAAGGGCAGAAGAGGGACCACATTCCAAGCCTAATGTCTTTCTAGCTTGTCTCCATTCTCATTCCAAACAATACCAAACACAAGTGCAAATGGAAAGAGACTACATTTTTATTCATGCCTGTTGAGATGCTATCTTTGAACACACTCAAAGTACTACTCATTTCTCTGGGAACACAGAGGATATTAAATGAGATTTTAAAAATGTCCTTCTGTTCTACTGGGCTTCCCAAGTCTCTCTCATCCATTACAGCCCCTCTTCGATTAGAGAAAAATATCTCAAATAATGTCACCTCTAACGTAAGGCTTCCCTTTGAAAACTAAGAGCAAATATGAGGGCACAAACCAATGAAAGTATTCAGGATAAGATCAAATTACAGTCTAGGCTTTTAATCGAATATTAATAGTTATAAATCATGTAATTAGAAACTCCTATAGCTTATAGATCATAAATTTATAGATCTCATATTAGATGTTAGAGTTTCTTCTAGACTTACATTGGAATTTTAGAAAGAAGATGAATTTTTACATTAAATGTCTTGCAGAGCTAGATCTTTAGGCAAAGTGATGACATAAATAGAAAAGTTTCATACTAGATTTTAGCTTATTTCATTTCAGTCTTATTTTCTCTCCAGTTGCTGATATTGACTACTGCTATGGAGAAGGAGAAAAACATTACTTAACATTAATAATATATTAATAATACAATAATAACACTGGTGGTCAGAGGTGTGACTTAATGGTAGAGTACTTGTTTCACAAGCACCAGACTCTGCGTTTAAATCCCAGTACCACAAACAAATATTTTCTTAGCCAGAGTATGGTGACTCAAGCCTGTAATCCTAGCTACTTGGGACACAGATGGCAATCACCAGTCAAGGCCAGCCCTATCATAAGCAATGGTCAGAAACTCTATTTCAGTGAACAGCTAGATGTGATGGAGTCAATGCCTGTAATCCTTGCTTCCAGCCTAGCAGAAATTAGAGGATAGTAGCTCAGGCTGATCAGAATATAAAATGAGAAGCTTATCATGAAATTTTTTGGACAATACACAAAGGTTCTGGAATGGTGGTTCAAGTGTTAGAGAAGCTCTCTAGAAAGCATAAGTCCCTGAGTTCAAAACCTAATAACATGCAAAAAGTTATTACTCTAGACTGGTATCCTATGTGGAAAGGAGATATTAGGGTATTGCCATTCAAGGCCAGGCAGGATATAAAACAGTTCAAGAGACACTCTCAAACAATTGTTCAGCTAGCTGGTACATGCCTGCTATACCAGCTATGGAGGGAGCTCAATCCGTGGAGACAGTGTCCTGTGTTCATTATCACTTCACACAAATAGGAGAATAACAGTTCTTAGGGTAGACATCTCTAATTTGGGGAGAAAAAAAGGAGTCCAGATTTCCAACTCTTCTTTCATGGATCATGTTTCTTTCATGTTATATTTAAATGTCATTTTCATAGCTAAGGCCCTTAAATCTTTGTATGTTGTTTTCTAAAATTTTGTAGTTTTTTAAAAATTTTACATTTAGGTTTATCATCAGTTTTAGTTTAAAAAGGGTGAAAAGTGTAAGACTGTTATCTAGAGAGTTTTTCATGTGCATCCAGATATTCCAACACAATTTTCCTCTTGTGTTCTATTTTGTTATTTTTTACTCCACTTTTAAGAGCAGTTTACTCTGTTTATGAGAGTCTATTTCTGGGTTTGTTATTCTTTCCATTGATTTGTTTGTCTTATCCATTAACCTGTTTCTCAACTCTCCCTTGGTTTGATCATGCTAACCTTTTCTTTCTTTTTATTTTAATTGTGAAAATACCGTACAGAGGCGTTACAATTACATGAGCAAGGTAATGAGGACATTTCTTATCAAACATTGTTAACTCCTCCTTTCTTTCCCCTTCCCTTCCCATCTCCCCCCGACCTGCTCCCCACCCCAGCCACTACCCCTCCTCGACCCTGCACGCCAAAGTTGTAAAGTTTGTTTTTCCATATAATGTCTTATACATCTCATTGTTGCAATGGGTCCACCTTCCCCTCCACAAATTATACCTATATCAAATGCAATGAAAACAGGGTTTATGCCATGGGGGAGGGATATACGAAGCAACAAAGAAATATAAATGCATTAGAAACAATAGCAAGAAAGAAAAACCATTTGAGTCCTTATCTTGGGGTTCATTTTGTCTAACATCAACTTATTTGACCTTTTCTGCTTGTCTCAGACATATACTAGTTATTGCAAATAAGAGAAACCGGCGAGTTGCAATTCTAACATCTGATAAAATAGACTTCAAATTAAAATTTGTGAGAAGAGAAAAAGAAGGTCGCTACATATTAATTAAGGGATCTCTCCTTCAGGAGGATATTACAATTCTAAATATCTATTCACCGAACAACGGAGCACCCAAATTTATCCAAGAAACACTACTTTCCCAAAAATCTCATGTAGATCCAAAGACATTTGTTGTTTGGGACGTTAGCACACCACTATCCCCACTAGATAGATCAACTCAGCAAAAACTCAACAGAGAAACCGCAGATCTAAACAAATGCATAGATCAGCTAGATTTAACAGATCTCTACTGAATATTTCACCCAGCAGCATCAGAATACACGTTTTTCTCAGCAACACACAGAACATTTTCCAAAATAGACTACATTTAGGTCACAAAGCAAACTTGTCCAAATTCAGAAACATTGCATTCTCTCAGACCACAAGGGAATAAAATTAGAACTCAACACCAAAAGCCACCAAAGAAAGTCCTGTAACACAGGGAGGCTAACCTTTTCTTAAAATGATTTTTATTATCTTTAAGTAGTTGTAGAAGGACTTGCCATTCCACGAAGCAGTTTATGAAAACATATGTCTTGATCAATACCAATGTCACCCCTTTCAACATTCTTATTCACCCCTCTCAGCCCAAATATTTTAGATTATGTGTTGAATTCTTTTTTGCCATTGTAACAGCACAGATAATGAGTGTATGCAATGTATCTTGGTCTGTAATCATGATAACTTTCTGTTGAGTTTTGAAGTTTAATGTGGTGAACCCTGTTATTTTATCTTCTATTGTTGTTGTTGTTTTGTTCTTTAGGGTTTTGTGGCTAGGAAAGGGTACAGCACTGAGACTTGAACTCAAGGCTTGCATGTTGTCCCTTAGAATTCTTTGCTCACAGCCAGGAAGCTACCAGTTGAGCCACAGGCCCACTTCCTTTTTTTGCTGGTTAATTGGAGATAAGTGGAAAGGTTACTGAAAGGAGACTGCCCATGTGGTTCAGGCAGAAAAGAGTTTAATTGGTAGAGCCAACTGCTGGTCCACCCTTGAGAGCCAGGTGTAGCTTGTGGCAGCTCAAACTGACAGTAGAGAGGGATTATATATAGGGAAGGGGGAGGGTGAGAAGCAGTTGTAACCAGTGTGTATAAGAAGTCTAGGGGACCTCCCATTGCCCCCAGGTGCACAATAAAACAGTTACTTGGCTTACAGGTTCTGAGAGAGAAGACTTCTAGAAGTCCTATATAATCTCTCTGCCATTACATTTGAATTTTCCTTTAGTTCAATATATATCTTAATTTCTCCTGAGATTTTATTTTCAGTTCATTTGTTGTCTTAAAGTGTTTGGTTTAATCACCGAGTACATGGGGATTTTTTTTTCCAGCTCTCTCTGCTTGGCTTTAAATTTAATTTTATTATTGATTGAAAGAGTTAAATTCAGTTACATTTGTTATGACGTGTTTTAGGACTCAGATTTTGGTTTAGTTTTGTGGGTATTCCATGTAATTTGAAAAGAATACATAATGTGTTATTGTTGTTGTATGAAGTAAGTATAGACATCAGTTACCTGTATTTAGTTGATTACTGGCCCAGTTTAGTTCAACTACGTCCTTACTGAGTTTTTGCCTGATGAAGCTGTGTGTTTCCTATACAGGGATGCTGAAGTCAGTAACAGTGGGTTAATCTGTTTCTCACTGGAGCTCAACCAGTTGTTTCCTCATGTACTTTGATCTTCTGTTAGTCTACAAGTGCACTATGGAATCAATTTGTCTTCTTAGAGTATTGATTATTTATCATGCAGTACTCCTCTTTATCCTTGATTATTTTCATTGCTAAAAATCTACTTTTTTAAGATTAATGTAGGTACCTTTTCCTTTTTCTTCTTTCTTCCTACTTTTCTTTCTTTTGTTCTTTCATCCTCTTGTTCTCCTTACTTTCTTTCTTTCTTTCTTATTTTGTTTTTCTTTTTCCTTTTTAGTAGTTGATTGTAGAAAAGACTCTCATAGTCTTTCTGTCCAGAATGGCTTTGGATTGCAGCCCTCAGATTTCAGCTTCCTGAGTAGCTAGAATTACAGGCCTGAACCACCAGTACCAGGCTGGTTTGTTGTTGTTTGTTTGTTTTTTGTTTTGCTTGTTGTTCCTTTTATTATTGTTAGTAAGTCTTTCTTCATTATCTTAATTGTAGGCCAATACTCATCATCATGGTTATTAAAATGAGCAACATATATACTGCATGGGGGTGGACACTGAAGTTTGAACTTGGAGCCTAGAATGGGCTGGGAAAATGCTCTATGGTTAACTGTCTCATCTCTCTAATCTATGCTGGTTCTTCTGGAAACTGCACCTTATTTCCTCCCTGGACATACATCCTGTCCACAATCTGCCTATTTTAGTCATTGCTGAGATTACAGGAAAGTACCAACACATCCAAACTCCCTCCATTGAGATAGAGTTTCACAGAATGTGAAATGTGATCCTTCTGATCTCAACCAACCACAGAGCTTAGGATAACAGACATGTGTCTAAAAGGGGCTTGGGAAACTTTTTCTCAGGCTATGCTTGAGCCATGATCCTCTCTTTCTAAGCCTTCCAAGTAGCTAAGATTATATTCAAGAGCCTCTAGATCCTTGCTATGGGTATTGGTTTTGATCTATTCCATCTCTTTTAGATTTCTGTATTTAAATCAATATACATGATGATTTTTTTTAATTTGGATTGCTACTTAGCATATTTGTTCTGTTTTTACATTCAATGTCCTTGTTTGTGTCTAATTGATTTTCTAAAGTTTTTTTTCCTGGTTTTACCTTATTGTCCTTTCTTAGATAATTAATTATAAATTTTGTCTTCTTTTAGCAGTTACCCGAAACAATCAATTTGTATATATCACTGATTCAAGTTCACATGCAAATAATTCTACAACAGTTCATGTCACAACACTTACCTTACAATAACAAAATGCAATCTACCCATCTTTCCTCTGCATCATTGGCATCACTGCTAATCCCATACACAGGGGTGGATAATATATATTCTTAATTGTGAACAATTAAGAACGAAAACATAAATGCTTCTATTTTGTATTCTCTTACTAATTCTCTAATGTCTGCAATGCTGTATCTAATCGATAATATTTTTCTTTCAATACTGTAGTTTAGACTCAGGGACTCACACTTGTTAGGCAATCATTGTACCACCTATATCTCCCTGATTGTCTTTTTCTCCTTTATTTCTCACTTACACTCTCCTATGTTGCCCTTGGTTGACCTCAGGCTTTGATTCTCCTTCCAGGGGCCTAAAGCATAGACCTGACCACTGATACTGCTGCCATACCTGGCTTATTAATTGTATCTCCTGGCCAACATTTTTGTATTTGCTCTTATTTTTACTGTGGGTTTTTTGTTTGTTTTTGTTTTGTTTTCTTAGGCTGGCTTCAAATCATGATCTTCACCAAGTCCAGCTCCTAAATAAACAGGATGACAGATGTGAGCTACTGTATACAGCCATCAGTTCCTTTTCCTAATTATTTATGGTTTATGTTTTTCCTGATACTTCTAATATCTCTCTTCACACTATCTCTGCTGTTTTATCGTATACTGGCTAAGAATTTCAGAACATGTCATGGTTTTCCCTGAATTAATTGTTCTGCACCTTGGCTCCCTGGATGTGAGTGCCCTTTGAAGACCAAAGTGAATGTCAATCCTCTGGCAGCCCATTCTGTTACTTTGGTTTAGTTGATGCCACCTGACAGAACAAATACGATAAAGTTGTCTATAGATGGTTCTAAGGTATTGATTTGAAAAATAAATTCCTTTTTATTGTTGATTCCAACTTTCTTAGAGAATACTACCTAAAATTCTAGTGCCAAAAATAGAGCAATTTCTGAGGCATGTTTGTTCAGGGTTATGAAGGTTGTTTTGGGAAGTTCATCTACAATATGTGACTCTCTCTAATAAAGACAAATTTCTAGATAACTAGAAAATGTGCCAATAAACTCTCCTAGGATTTTGGGTATTGAATCTTACATGTGAAAAAAATGATTGGCCCACCCTCCTGTAATTACCAGTGTCAAAAACACAGTCAAAGCTAGATGTTATTATGTTTTGAATCTATGGTAATGAGGATATTTGGAATGATTAAAATATTAGTAACATAGAAGATTCTTTTAATTAAGACAAAATTTAAGGTACAGCTTTCTGATACTTTTTTTCATTGGACAAGATATATGTTTTTGTTGTTGTTGTTTTAATTTACAGAAGTACTGTACTTTTATTTCTTATTCTATTCAAGGAATATATTTAGTAAGTATAACCTGGGAACACAGAGAACATCCTTACAGTGCTCCTCAATAGCTGTCACAGGATCACCATGGGAATACCTAGATGCTTTATAGATGGCTTTGTATTGATTGCTATAAAGACATACACATAAACTGTGAATTCCAGAATCTAGTCACAGTCATAGATGCAATCCTTAAGGACAATTTGCTTGTTTTCAGCATGCTTTGCTTGAACAATTCCTTTACTTCCAGGATATTCATTATGTACTTCATCTACAATGATGCCTTCTATTTCAGGGTATTTGGAAATATCCATCATCTCATTTAAAAAAATATAGCAGTAATGTTTTTCAAGATACATGTAATAAGCTCACTGGTTCAGGTTTTAATTTGTGCTCATTAATTACTTAATTTATGGTCATGCTGTATTCTAACCCATAGAAAAGTTTGTAGAATATCAGTGTATTAAGAACAACTATAAGATTTGATTTAAATCAGATTCCTCTCCTTATACATCTAAAACATTCATCTTCCATCTACCTAAATGTTTTTAAGTTTACACTTTTCCTGTCTGTAAAATGGAAATAATAGTCATTCTCTTTCCTAGACACAATAAATTTGGAGGAGCCCAGAATTCTGACAACTCACAGGTCATAACTATCTTCACTTTATCAATTTAGGAACTGAAGCCTATGATCTAAGTTTAACACTAGCCTTGTATATTGCATGAAGATTTTTGTTGTTGTTGTTCTTCAGAAATTCATGACTATTAAGCCAGAGCATCTATCAAGTAATGTTAATAAGAATAAGCCCTTGTTTTAAGCAACTGATTATACTTTTACAAGTGTATACTTCTTTAAAAAGACTCTAATTGGCTAGGGATGTTGTATCAAAGTGCAGTGAACTGAGTAACTTGGTAACTCTGAGTAATTCAGGAGGCTAGAAATATGACTGAGGTGTCAATAGAAAGATAGCTTCCAAGGGCAGCGAGGAGGAATCTTCCCTAGACTCTGAGTGTTCTGGAAATATTTAGCCTTTCTTGCTTATCTAAGTATTTCCCCATTTCTGCCTTCATCTTTATAGGAATTTTTTTTTATTTGTGAACATACTGTACAGAGGGGTTACAATTGCATGGGCAGGATAATGTGTACATTTCTTACCAAGCATTGCAGCCTCCTCCTTCCCATCCCTTCCCAGCCTCCCCCCACCCCCCCCATCCCAATCCTTCTCCTTCCCCCCTCCCCCCACCTCCTTCCCCCTCCACCCCCCCCTCCGACGTTGTAAAGCTCGTTTTGGACATGACAACTTGTACTTCTCATTGTTGCATCAGATCCACCTGTATCCTTAAACAACTGGTTTTTCCCCATCTCCTCCACAAGTTATACTGACATCAAATATAGTGAAAGCAGGGGTTATAATGTGGGGGAGGGACATACAAAGCAACAAAGAGATAATCTTATAAATTCGTTAGAACACATGCATGAAAGAAAAAACATTAAAATACATATCTAAGGGTTCATTTTCCTGACATCACATTATCTGACCTTTTCCGCTTGACTCATACATACACTAGATATTGCATATAAGGGAAACCATGGGACCTATGTTTCTTTGGGCCTGGCTTACTTCACTTAATATAATTTTTTCCAAGTTTTTCCATTTCCTAACAAATGGGGCAATGTCATTCTTTCTGATGGAGGCATAGAATTCCATTGTGTATATATACCACATTTTCTTGATCCATTCATCTACTGAGGGGCATCTGGGTTGGTTCCATATCTTAGCTATGTTAAATAATGCTGCAATAAACATAGTTGTGGTGGTAGCTTTAGTGTGGTCTTGTTTGTAAGCATTTGGGTAAATGCCCAAAAGTGGGATTGCTGGGTCATAGGGGAGTTCTATGTGAAGTCTTTTGAGGAACCTCCATACTGCTTTCCAAAGTGGTTGGACTAGTTTACATTCCCACCAACAATGCAGTAAGGTTCCCTTCTGTCCACATCCCCTCCAGCATCTGTTGTTGTTAGAGTTCTTGATTTTTGCCGTTCTATCTGGGGTGAGGTGATATCTCAATGTTGTTTTGATTTGCATTTCTTTTATGGCTAGGGATGTTGAACATCTCTCATGTGTCTATTGGCCATCCTTCTTTCTTCTTCAGAGAAGTTTCTCTTTAAGTCTTTCGCCCACTTATTTATTGGGCAGTTGTTTCTTTGAGGATTTGTTGTTGGGGGGTTTAATTTTTTGAGCTCCAAGTATATTTTAGATATGAGACCCTTGTCCATTGTATGGCTAGTAAAGATCTTCTCCCAATCCCTGGGCTTTCTATTGATCTTGCTAGCTATGTCATTTGCCCTGCAGAAGCTCTGCAACTTTATGCAGTCCCATTTGTCCAACCTTTCTTTGATTTGTTGTGTTTCTGGGTCTCTTTATGAAGAATTTACCCTAACAAACATATCACACATAATTAACTATAACCTCAATGATTCAATTACCAAATGAAGTAACATTCTGGGTATTGAAGGCTAGAATTTCAGTGTACAATTCAATCCATAGGTAGTAGAATACAAATTTAGTATACAAGGATAGTGTGATATGAATTGCCAGTACTCTATATAATGTAAATGCTCCCTGAAATATCCAATAATTTCTCTTTTATGGTGTCATTGATTTTGCAATAATTCTCTTTTTGTAGAATAATGTGATGTAGAAAAATGTCACCTAGAAAATAAATTGACATGTATTTCCTCAACTATTTGTAATAATAATAAAATTGATATCTTTATCACCAGAAGTTAGAAAATCTATCTGATGCTGAGAAAAACAACAACAAATATATTTGTGTAGTTTTATTTAATGTATCATATCCTGACACCATAGCCCTTACTTTTTAATGTCAGCAGTCAATAAAATGAGCAGATTAAACCACATAACATGCAGCAGCAGAGTTTGGCAGGTATTAGCGACAGATAAATATTGCTCAAGAGTGAACAATGACAGCAACAATTCAGAAAGATAATGTAATAGCATCTCCAACTGATAGACTTATACGCATACATGTTAACCCAAGTACTTCACAAGGTAGGACTTGTCCCCCACCTTCCCACTGAAAATATGAACTGGTTAAACTTCCTAGAAATACCAGTGGCCCACCAAATTCAGACATCAGAGGAGGCATTATTTGCAAGCTCCAAGTTCTTCCTGACAGAGTGTACGATTACACAGTAGAAAACTGAGATGTATTTTATTTCCCCGAGTTTTATGAGGGTAATATGTTACAAATGTGTAGTCAAGCAATAGATAAGCTTGGTACTTTGAGGCTGTTGCTGTATATGTTTGGCTGAGAGCAAAAGTGCCCAGGGCATATTTTTATTAAAGGGATATATTTCATCACAATATTCTTCTACTCCAGCTTATAGGAGTAAATATATTGTAACTCATCACCAACTCTGTCTATGGATACAAAGGGAATTCTGGTTTATCAACAGTATCTTCACGTTTGTACATGCTTAGCACATTCTCTGTTGAATAAATGATGAATGGTAGGACACATTACTGTGTTGTTAGTAGGACCACAAACTCTCATAGTATCCACCTGTGTCTCTGTTATTACAGAATTTTTTAGTCTCTGCTATTATGTAAGATTACAACAAGATAGTTACCTTCTAAATAATCATTTTATCTAAGCTTCTCTGTTTATTTTTTGTTCTTGTTGTTTTGATGTGTTAGGTGTATAGTAAATTTCATTAGTGACTCTAGGAGGTCTTTTATTCTGACTCTATGAAGCAAAATTCTTCTTTGTGACTTATCTGTAAGTTACAGGAGAAGATATTAACAAGCAGCAAAGTAATGATCTGAGCCATAATTTTGGATCCCACCTAGGTAAATGTCCTTCTAAACAGACTCTCCTAGGATAGACTGCTGGATGCCAGGATTCTATAAGATAATGGACCACAGAAAGTCCATGCCAATGTGTCATAGCACATCTACGGATGGGAGTGAAGGAACAAAACATGGACTGTGCAGATCTCAGAGAAATAAAAATAGTGGTAGTTACATATACTTAATTCTTGTAATGTGACAGTTCCATGTTAAGTTTTTGACAAAATATTCACAACTGCTCCACAAAGTAAATGATCTGATTCCCAGAAACTGAATTCAACAAGGAAGTACAAAAGCATCTTTGAAATCTCTTTTGCATGAATCTAGTTAACATAGACATTGAGAATAAAATCTCAAAATTATTCTCTCTGTGATATCAGACCAGGGACACTGAGATATAATACAAATAATTATAGAATAATAAGTGCATTTTCACTGTGTCTTTCCTGACCGTAATAATCACAGATGATATACAGAAAACCCACACCAGTTTCAGTTTCCTTTTAGGGAAAAATGTTTATAAAGTACAACAAATCACTGAACAGCTTTTTCTCAAATGTAATGAGTGATATATGACAACATTTTTAAGGAAAAATATAGAAGAAAAAATTTAGGCTTCTAATGTAATATCAAAAATAAACTATAAAATTAATATGTAATTATTTTTCATAGCAATGTAAACAACTTTAAAATTTCCAGATGACCCTTAACAATTGACCTTCAAGGGGGATCATTGAATCTCATTCAAATTGAACACCATGACTGTCATGATTTTTAGTAAAGAGCTTCATATAACACATCTCCTTAGTGTATATACTTGTATCACTTCTTAACTGTAACAGCAGTTGAAATGTTCTAACTATAACATCCCCTGCCACCGGACTTTTTACTTATTTCTCATCCAAGCTCACCTGTGATAAGAACCCTCAGGTATACCAACTACAAGTATTTTATACTAACTCTGAACTTAAAATGCTAAAGAATTACAAGCATTCCATATTTAATCTAGTCTTCACTCTACTGTTCCACGTCTTTCTAAGGACAGAGCTCTTACCAATAAACACAGTGAAAGATTTTTCTTCCCTATTGCTCAACGTTATAATCTCAGATTAGGCTGTCTTTTCTATTTCTGCTCCCCCCCCACTGGCATTATGTGAATTATGTTCATATTATTAAGTGATGGTGATCACTAATTCCTATAACAATATTGTTGTATAAGTAGTTATTATTTTATTCTCTCTAAGTAATTCTCTTTATTTACCTGATAAAATATGACATCACTTTCTTATTTATAATTATTCAGTGGTTTTTCATACTGATTTTCCTAAGATTTTCTACCTAGTCAATGTATAAAGGAGAAATATTTAAATAAAATATAATTCTAGAAACTATCATTTTATTTTTTTATTTATTTATTTTTTTAATTTAATTTAATTTTATTTGTGAACATACTGTACAGAGGAGTTACAATTACATGGGCAGGATAATGCGTACATTTCTTACCAAGCATTGCAGCCTCCTCCTTTGTTTACCCTTCACATCCCTTCCTAGCCCCCACCTCCCCCCCAATCCCAATCCTTCTCCTTCCCCCCTTCCCCCCCCCCCCGCACCGACGTTGTAAAGCTCGTTTTGGACTTGACAACTTGTACTTCTCATTGTTGCAACAGGTCCACCTGTATCCTTAAACAATTGGTTTTTCCCCATCTCCTTCACAAGTTATACTGACATCAAATATAGTGAAAGCAGAGGTTATACTGTGGGGGAGGGACATACAAAGCAACAAAGAGATAATCTTATAAATGTGTTAGAAACACATGCATGAAAGAAAAAAACATTAAAATGCACATCTAACGGTTCATTTTCCTAACATCACATTATCTGACCTTTTCCGCTTGACTCATACATATACTAGATATTACAAATAAGGGAAACCATGGGACCTATGTTATAGTAACTTTTTTTTTTGTGGGGCCTGAACTCTGGGCCTGGGCACTGTCCCTCAGCTCTTCAGCTCAAGGCTAGCGCTCTACCACTTGAGCCACAGCACCACTTTCAGCTTTTTTCTTTATGCTTATGTGGTGCTGAGGAATCGAATCCAAGGCCTCATGCATGCAAGGAAAGTGCTCTACCACTGAGCCACCTTCCCAGCCCTAGAAACTATCATTTTAAAAGATAGTAATAGACTGCAAATTTGTGGTATGAATAACATGTTTTAGGATAGTAAATTATTTTACCCAAAGGTAAAAGTATATACATGTCCTTTTTTTTTTTTTGTCCTGGAACTTGAACTCTGGCCCTGGAAGATATCCTTGAGCTCCCTTTGCTCAAGGCTAGCCTTCCACCACTTGGGCCACAGTGCCACTTTTTCTTTTTCTGAGTTTAATTAGAGTTAAGAGTCTCATGCACCTTTCTGCCTGGGCTGGATTCCAACTGTGATCCTCAGATCTCTGCTTCCTGAGTAGTGAGGATTAGAGGCATAAGCCACAGGCACCAAGCAGATTTCCAAATCGTAAAGACTAAATTCACCACAAAAGACCCTCAAAGAGACCGCATGGGAAGAAAGTGGCTATTATATCAGATTATAAGTATTTCATCTAGCAAACACATTAGGCAGCACTGGTTTAAAAATAAGACCCTATCATTATGAATATGTACATTTGATTTCTAGTTGCATTTTCCATTATTGGTATGATGCTAGTTAATCATTTGTGAGTCTGAATTACCTTATCTGTGAAATAAGCATAATAATGGTGTCTTATGGATATTGAGGAAGTATTTATCAAAATTCAGAACAGAGATAGATTTTTAGCAATTTTGTTATAATTACTGGTCAAAGTTTAAGTATTCAATAATAAAACAAGGAATTTTTAATAAATATCCCATAATAAATAACAGAGAGAAATAAAAAGAACAAAGGAGAAGCAAGAAGAGGACAAACAGATACAAAAGCTGGGGAAGGTGAAGGAGGTTTATTCTTTACTTGGTGAGTATGTCTTTGATTGAAGGCTCTGCTTTTTTTTTTTTTTTTTGCCCTCACAACATGACTTTGGTATCCAGGTGAAACTCCATCTGAAATGTGGCTTGCTTTTGTGTGGGGGAGGGAAGGAAGAGGACATCAAACTCAGCAAAAAGTTGAGCCTATATTCTGACCTAGGCCACCTGCAATCTTATTCATAATACCAGAAGTCAGGTATATACTACTACTATTGAAAACAAACTTTCTGAAAGTTTACTTTCATAAGATATTTATTAGTACACTCAGGCAATGCTTTTTGAGGACATAGTTAGGAAATAATAAATTTGCTTGAGATAATAGCTATAACCACTAAGTTTTATTAATTAAAAGAAACAAACCTACACAGTTTCCAGTAAATATATTTTCCTCTACACACATTTCTCCCCTAATATTTTTAAAGAATTTATAGTTAATACAGCTCTTGAGAGTGTATAGCCCTCAGAAATCTTGGCAGTTCTTAACCTTGAGTTCTTATATGTACTGGAAAATGTTAACTTTTATTACTAAAAATGCCCACTGAAGTTTTTAATAAGTCTAGATTTCAGAACTCCTCAAACTGAGTTTAAAGCAAGGGAACAAATATGACCATATCTCCACTTTTTTAGTTGTAGAGTGATCAGTCTGCTCCCTAGCTAAATTTTCCAGAAGGTTCTTCCTGTTTCCCTCTAGTTCTTATTTCTCCCTTTGATCCATTCCTTACTTCTGGAGAGACTTGCCTGTGGTTCCACCATTCACCCAAGACACTGAAGATGTGTGGGAAGACCATGGAATCAGTCATTTGGATTTGCTTAGGAGCCTTTCACCACCACTAAAACCTTAGGGAAAATGGATTTTGAATTGAATTCTCAATAAAGGAAAGTGGCTCTCATTCTGAACATTCAGAAATATGTTGGTGACTTAACTATGAGAGGTTTCCATACTCATCCTACTAGCTTAATACTCCCTTGGTGTGCTGTACTGGGCTCACTCATTGTGTCCTGAAACTCTCTTCTCCCTTTGCTTTTGAGACATCTTCATTTACTTCATTTGCCTTCCAATTCCCTCAACACTTTTCAATTTTCTTTTCTCCCCTGTGAAGCCAGGGTCCAGCCTTATTCTATGCTATTCTTAGCTGTGATTAGAAACAACGACATCATTTTTCTCCCATTATCTCATTTGGTACAGGTTCCTTGAATGAGCTATCTTCTCTGAATTTTGGGCCTAAATTGGAACGAAAGTTTTACTCATGACCTCTTCTTTACCTCATCTCTAAACTAACTAACCCTTTTTCCTACATCTCATTATAATTCAAAGCAAGCTTTTCCTTTGCATTCATACTCATGGGCTCCCAGCTTGCAGTTTTCTTGCAGAGGACGACATCAATATATTTTCTCAGGCAGTGTATGAATGGGAAAAAATCAAATAGCTTACGAAGCCTGATTATAAATGTGAAAACCTGCTTGGAAATTTCCACATTTCCAGACTCATGGGGACTGCCCCATTTCTTCTGGACCACTCTCCATACAAGCATGCAGAAGGCAGGCAAACTATTCACTACCTACATCAAATCCCATAGTCAAGTCAATTGAGGGAGGGAGAGAGAGAGAGGGAGAGAGAGAGAGAGAGAGAGAAAGAGAGAGAGAGAGAGAAAGAGAGGAGAGATCTCCTAAATATATGACTATTGGATGTTTATTGAACATTTTATTTTGTTATGTTTCATAGATGCTTTGTTAATTTGTTTTATACTGTATTGGGGCTTGAACTCAGAGCCTAAACACTGCCCCTTAGCTTTTTTTTTTAATCATAGGCTGGCTCTATACCCCTTGAGCCACAGCTTTATACCATGCTTTTTGGTAGTTAATTCTATCCTGTCTAGATTGGCTTCAAATTGTGATTTCCAGATCCTAATTAGCTAAGATCATAGGTATTAGCCACTGATACCCAACACTTCAAAGATTTGAAGGCAAAGATCTTGTTTTGTTCAACTCTTAAAAGTCCCAGAATTATTTTTATGATATACTTGTTATTTAATAAAATATCTTATTAATTAATGAAGTTAAGGAGTATAATGAGGTTGCTCTACTTCTGTGAAAATAGATGAGTAAGAACACCCCCAATGTTTGCAGAATTAATCTGGGCTAAATTTTATTTAGTTGTCTGATTTTTTAAGTCATTATACACTCTGAGGACAAGTAATGTGTCTGAATAAGACAAGTCAAAGATGCTACACTCACACATTTTGAGTTCAGTGAAGACGATAGAGGTAAAAGTCAAAAAGTAGGCAGATCCAAAGTCCATGAGACTCTTATCTCCAATAAACCACCAGAAAACATGAAGTGGTACTGTGGCTAAAGTGGTAGAGTGCTATCTTTGAGCTGAAGAGCTGAGGAAAACTGCTCAGGCCCAGAGTTCAAGCCCCATAACTAACAACAACAAGAACAACAAAAAATGTAGGCAGGTGGATAAATATTTTAGTCCATTTAAAAACAATAACTAGTTATCATTTTTTCAGCAAGACTATAGGTACCTGAAAAGATAACAATGCTGTTTTGTTTAGAAAGTGGCAATGCCAAGAGTCTTCTAGCAAAAAAAGGGAAAACTAAAGTGGTCACATTGAAGGTTGAAGAGAAAGAATGATACACAGGAAATTCTGGAGGAAAAGGCTCCAACAATAGAATGAAATAAGCACTAATGCTCCCATCTCCTGACCAATTCCCACCCCCCAAAACCCACAAAAAATGACAGAGTGGCAGGCCCAGAACTGGAAAGGGAGTTAGTCAGTCCCTTGCTTCTTCTCAATTCAGCAAGCCAAAAACTTGAGCTTGAATTGTCTTAGTATCTTAGAAGACTGCCTCTTCTATGTGCATTTACTTTACATGTTGGAGTTGTAAGTGTCAAAATATTATCTTAAGTGTAAATAGAAGTCAATGCATAACATTTCCAAGTTTTACAGCTCAACAACTTGGAAATCAAACTGTGTATATGTATACGTATGCACATGTGTATGTGTGTAATTACATAAACATATATATTTACTATAAAAACAAGTATTTTGGTAAGAAAAGTTCTTGTTAAAGATTCTTGATCTGAGCTAAATTTAACAGACATCTACTGAATATTTTACCCAGCAGCACCAGAATACATGTTTTTCTCAGCAGCACATAGAACATTTTCTAAAATAGACCACATTTTAGGTCACAAAGCAAACCTGTCCAAATTCAGAAACATTGAAGTTATACCCTGAATTCTCTCAGACCACAAGGGAATACAAATAGAACTCAACACCAAAAGCCACCAAAGTCCTGTAACACATGGAGGATGAACAACATATTGTTGAACCACCAGTGGGACATGGAAGAGATTAAAAATGAAATTCAAATGTTCATGATATTCAACAAAAATGAACACACAAATTACCAACTCCTCTGGGACAGAGCAAAGGCAGTACTCAGAGGCAAGTTTATAGCTCTGAGTTCCTACATCAACAAATTGGAGAGATCTGAAACCAACAATTTAATGAGACATCTGAGCCTCTTTCAAAAAGAGAAGCAAGATAAACCCCAATCCAGTAGATGGAAAGATATAATTAAAATTAAATCAGTTACCCAAATGATCACAAACAAGACCACACTAAAGCTACCAGTAAAACTATGTATATTGCAGCATTATTTAACATAGCTAAGATATAGAAACAACCCAGATTCCCCTCAGTAGATGAATGGATCAAGAATATGTAGTATACATACACTATGAAATTCTATGCCTCCATCAGAAAGAATGGCATTGCCCCATTTTTTAGGCAATGGAAAGACTTGGAGAAAATTACATTAAGTGAAGTAAGCCAGGCTCAAAGAAACATAGGTCCCAAGGTTTCCCTTATTTGCAATAACTAGTATATAGCTGAGACAAGCAGAAAAGATCATATAAGTTGATGTAAGTGGAATGAACCCCAAGATAAGTATTCAAATTTTTTTGTTTTATTTTCCTTTGATGCAATTGTTTCTAACATATTTATAAGATGATTTCTTTGTTGCTTTTTATGTCCCTCCCCAATGGTATAACCCCTGCTTTTACTGTATTTGATGTTGGTATAATTTGTGGAGGAGAAGGGAAAAAACAAATCATTTAAATGGGGATACAGGTGGACCCATTGCAACAATGAGATATACAAGTCATTATGTCAAAAAAACAAACTTTACAACTTTGGTGGGGGTTGGGAGAGGACCTGGTGGGGGGAGGGGGGAGTATGGGACAGGATGGGAAGGGGAAACAAAGAGGAGGCAACAATGCTTGATAAGAAATGTACTCATTATCTTCACCATGTAATTGTAACTCCTCTGTACGTTATTCTCACAATAAAAAAATTAAATAAGATTTAAATGAATTAGAATTCAAAAAAAGCATAGAAAGAATAAACAAAATAAAGAGTTGGTTCTTCAAAAAAGTTAACAAATAAACAGACCCTTAGCAAATCTTATTAGAAAAAGAAGAGAACACACCCAAATAAATAAACTCAGAGATGAGAATGGAAACATCACCACAGAAACAAACAAGATTCAGAACACTATAAGGGAATACTTTTCAAAACTTTATGCTAATAAATTTGAGAACTTGGCAGAAATGGACCTTTTTCTAGCAAATATCTACATGCCAAAACTAAACTAAGATGAGTTAAACCATCTTAACAGGCCCATAAAAAGCACTGAAATAGAAACAGCAATAAGAGACCACCCATCTAAGAAAAGCCCAGGACCAGATGGTTTTACAGAGGAATTCTATAAGGCCTTCAAAGCAGAGCTCACACCAACACTCCTCCAACTATTCAATGAAATTGAAAGAGAAAGCTCACTACCGAACTCATTATATGAAGCCATCATAACCCACATCCCAAAACCAGGCAGGGACTCAGTAATGAAAGAGAACTATAGACCCATTTCTTTGATGAACATTGATGCAAAACTTCTCAACAACATTTTGGCCAATCGACTTCAACATTTCATCCAAAAAAATCATACACCATGATCAAACAGGATTCATTTCAGGGATGCAAAGCTGGTTCAATACATGCAAATCAATTAACATAATTCATCACATCAACAGGAGCAATAATAAGAACCACATGGTTATCTCACTAGATGCAGAAAAAGCATTTGACAAGATCCAACATCCCTTTATGATGAAGGTTCTGGAAAAATTAGGAATCCATGGAACATTCCTCAATACAATAAAGGCTATATATGACAAATCTACAGCCAGCATTGTACTCAATGGTGAGACATTTCCACTAAACTCAGGAATGAGACAAGGATGTCTACTCTCTCCACTGCTCTTTAATCTAGTATTAGAATTCCTAGCTACAGCAATAAGACAAGATGCAAACATAAAGGGGAACCAAATAGAGAAAGAATAAGTAAAACTCTCCCTATTTGTAGATGACATGATCTTGTATTTAAAAAATCCCATGGACTCCACTCCCAAATTACTTAAGCTGATTCAAAACTTTGGCAAAGTAGTAGGGTATAAAATTAACCCCCCCAAAGTCAATGGCTTTTTTGTATGCCAACAATGAGAAAAGTGTAGCTGAAATTAGGAAAACAACTCTGTCCGTAATAGCCCCACAAAAAATAAAATACTTAGGAATTAACTTAACCAAAGAAGTGAAGGAGCTCTATGATGAAAACTTTAAAAAACTGAAAAAGGAAATCCAAACAGAACTTAGAAAGTGGCAAAAACTCCCATGCTACTGGATTGGAAAGATTAACATTGTGAAAATGGCAATACTTCCCAAGGCTATCTACAAATTCAATGTGATACCTATCAATATTCCAACCTCATTCTTCAAGGAAATTGAAGAGGCAACCCAAAAATCATATGGAACAATAAAAGACCCCGAATAGCAAAAATGATCCTTAACGGAAAGAACAGTGATGGAGGAATATCAATAGCAAATTTCAAACTCTACTACAAAGCCATAGGAATCAAAACACAAGACCAGACCTCAGGGCCAATGAAATACAATTGAAAACCCAGAAATGAACCCACAGATGTATAGCCATCTAATCTTCTATAATGGAGCTAAAAAATAGAATGGAAGAAAGTGTGCCTCTTCAGTAAATGGTGCTGGTAAAATTGGTTAACTACTTGTAGAAAACTAAAGCTAGATCCTTATATATCACGCTGCAACTCCATATGGATCAAAGACCTTGGAGTCAAAGCAGACACTCTGAAAACATTACAGGATGGAATAGGAGAAACTCTAGGTCTCCTTGGCACAGGACAAAATTTTCTTAATAGAGACCCAGAAACACAACAAATCAAAGAAAGGTTGGACAAATGGGATTGCATGAAATTGCAGAGCTTCTGCATGGCAAAGGCAAAGCTAGCAAGATCAATAGAAAACCCATGGATTGGGAAAAGATCTTCACTACCCATACATCAGATAAGGGTTTCATATCTAAAATATACCTGGAACTCAAAAATTAAATCCCCCAACAACAAATCTTCAAAGAAACAACTGCCCAATAAATAAGTGGACTAAAGACTTAAAGAGAAACTTCTCTGAAGAGGAAAGAAGAATGGCCAATAGACACATGAAGAAATGTTCAGTCTCCCTAGCCGTAAAAGAAATTCAAATCAAAACAGCATTGAGATACCACCTCACCCCAGTTAGCATGGCTAGAATCAAGAACTCTAATAACAACAGATGGTGATCTAGTGGGGAGTGGGGGAGGGGTGGACAGAAGGGAACCTTGCTACATTGTTGGTGGGAGTGTAAACTTGTTCAACACTTTTGGAAAGCAGCATGGTCGTTCCTCAAAAGACTCCACATAGAGCTCCCCTATGACCCAGCAATCCCACTTTTGGCCATTTACACAAATGGTCACAAACAAGACCACACTAAAGCTACCAGCACAACTATATTTATTTCAGCATTATTTACCATAGCTGAGATATGGAACCAACCCAGATGCCCCTCTGTAGATGAATGGATCAAGAAAATGTGGTATATATACACAATGGAATTCTATGCCTCCATCAGAAAGAATGGCATTGCCCCATTTTTTAGGAAACGGAATGACTTGGAGAAAATTATATTAAGTGAACTAATTCATGCCCAAAGAAACATAGATCCCATGGTTTCCCTTATTTGCAATAACCAGTGTATGTCAGAGTCAAGTAGAAAAGATCAGATAAGTTGATGTTAGGGAAATGAACCCCAAGATAAGTATTCAAATAGTTTTTTTTTCTTTCATGCAATTGTTTCTAACATATTTATAATATGATTTCTTTGTTGCTTTTTTTGTCCCTCCCCCACAGTATAACCCCTGCTTTCACTGTATTTGATGTTGGTATAATTTGTGGAGGGGAAGGGAAAAAACAAATCGTTTAACTAGGGGTCAGGTGGACTCATTGCCACAAGTCCTTATGTCGAAAAACTTTACAACTTTGGTGGGGGTTGGGGTAGGATTAGCTAAGGGGGGGGGGGGGGGGTGTATGGGAAGGGCTGGAATGGGAAACAAAGGAGGAGGAAGCAATGCTTGATAAGAAATGTACTCATTACCTTGCCCATGTAATTGTAACTTCTCTGTATGGTATTTTCACAATTAAACAATATTCTTGATCTGATCTTTATATAGTATATACAGTAATGAAATATCACACTGTGCCCTATAAATAGGTACGATTATTACTTCTGTTAAAATAAATCTATGTATAAAAGATTAGATTAGATTTTGTAAGTAAATATAACACTTTTTAAGCCTTGTATTTTTATTTTATGTGTTATACAAATGTAGATATGTTCCAAGTACTTAGGAGTTTGAGGCAGGAAAACTGTGAATGCAAGGCCAGCTTAGACTACAGAGAAAAACTGCCACAGCAAAATAAAAACAAAAAGAAATAAAAAAGAAAAATAAGGAGGGAATAAAGAAGGAAGAAAGGGAAGGAATAAATAATAAAGGAGGGGAAGGAAAAAAGGCAGGAAGGCATCAGAGAAGTGAGCAAAGCCAGGCATGCAGGCAAGAAGGAAGGAAAGGAGGGAGGGAGGAAGAAAGGAAGTAATGAAGGAAGGGTGGGAGGGAGGGAGGGAGGGAGGGAGGGAGGGAGGGAGGGATGAAGAAAAGAAGGAAGGAAGGAAGGAAGGAAGGAAGGAAAGAAGGAAGGAAGGAAGGAAGGAAATATATTTTCAGGTCTTCTAGAGCCTCTTTGATATAATTTGAAATGGGAATTCTAATAATTTAAAAATGTAAGCCCAATGTAAATGTATTTCTTTTAAAATCTAAGAGTTTATTTTATTTACCCCAAGTAGAAAGGAAAAATAAATAAAAGAATCTACGACAAAAAGGATTAACTTGTATGATGTAAGCTACTTCTTAAAAATCATAAAGCATCTTCCTTTTGAACCATACAATATCTATATACACTTCAAACCTGAGAAGGGTCAGGTGCTGAATGCTCACACATGTAATCCTAGCTATGCAGAAGGCTGAGACCAGAAAATTGTGGTTTGAAGCTAGCCAGGGCAGGAAAGTCTGTGAGACTCTTATCTCCAATAAATCACAAGAAAAATAGAAGTGGCGCTGTGTCTCAAAATGATAGAGCACTAGTCTTGAGCACAAAAAGTTAGGGACAGTGCCTAGGCCCTGAGTATAAGCTCCACCAACTGACCAAAAAATGAAAAAAAGGTACAGTCTACATGTCATTAACATGGAGACAATGATGGTTAGACTAAGTTTTTCCTCTTAATAGCTCCCAGCAGAAAAGTGTAAGAATGGGAAAACCAAAGAAATGTTTAAGATCCCACAATGACAAGAATTTAGAGACTTTTAACCATGGCCAATATATGCATCTCCAAATATTTGCCTGGAATTGCTAAACAAGAATTATGTATCATCTTTTCCAGATTATATATGAAGGAGTTCTGGCACAGGGTCATTAGATCACAGGAAATGTCTTGAGGGCTATCTAAGTCTTTGAGGGATCTTGTCTGTCAAATCCCCACTACTTACATTCAACCATGGTTCTAATTTTTTGTTTTGCTTTTGTTTTCTGTTTGATTATTTACATCTTTCAGAACTCATCAATCAATTAATGTGATATCTATGAGTAATTACAATAACATTTTTCTCTCCTGTAGATTTTTAATATTCAGGGCTTGGGGGGGGTGGAGATGGGAAGGGATGGGAAGGAGAAACAAGGGAGGAGGCAACAATGCTTAATAAGAAATGTACTCATTATCTTGCCCAAGCAATTGTAACCCCTCTGTACAGTTTTTTCACAATAAAAAAACTGTCCTATATATTTTAAATGCTAGTGAGAATAGTGTCCTTTAGTCTTGTTGCAAATAAAAATCTTGATTCTAGTATTGTGTGTATTGTATCTGTTGAAGTCTGAGTTGTGTGTGTGTACTGGTACTGGGGCTTGAACTCAGGGCCGGTGCTGTCTCTTAGCTTCTTTGTTCAAAGCTAATACTCTATCACATTAGTATTAGCTCCACTTCCAGGTTATGTTGGTTAATTTGAATAATAAATATGTCATACTTTTCTACCCAGGCTGGCTTTGAACCAAGATTCTTAGATCTCAAATTTCTGCATAACTATAATTATAGCCATGAGCCACTGGCAACCAGCTCTGCGAATATTTTTATTCTTTTTTTCATTCATAGGCTTTGTAATCTCTTGGTGAATTTTCAACTATCATTTTGCATCCTGTTCTAATCCATGTAGAGAGAGATATGACTTTAAAAAATTGAAGATTTCATAATAAACCCAAACAGCCCATTATATAATCTCCCTACACTATTTCAAATGGCTAGATTATAAACAATGTTAAAATGTTAATACATAAACAACCTTTTAAAAAATCCTACTAGAAAGATTGAGGGTAAAAAAGGATGAATTTTCAGAGCTTCAGTAAGATGGGTGTGTATTTAGCTGAGGAAAAAAGAAAGCTAATTTTCTTCACCCTTAAAAAAAACGAACAATGGATATTTTGTTCAGCTGCTTTAGTTTTATGCACTCATGCTTAAGTTGCAAAGTATAAATGTACAATAATACAGTACTGATAACAGCCATGTTCCACTTTCCTTTCCTATCTTAATAGCTCCAGGTAGGTAATTTTACTGTGTACATAAATCATTAGTCTTATGCAGCCACCCACCTGTAGTTATTCTCAGGATCTAAAGCAGTTTTATTTTTCTAAGAGCCATCCCTGATTGCCTTTGGAGTAATGGCAGGGGTGAAGGAGGATGCAAAATAGCTTCAAGGTACATTTACCTCTGTAACAGAATGCCCCTATGAGATACAGACCATTCCCTAGTCAAATCCTAATTTACAATTATCCTGGATCAGTATAACCAGCATGCATGCTGAGTCTGTACGCAACAGATTGCATTCCAATGACAGAAACGGAGCATTCTGATGATTCTAAGCGTTTTAGGCAAAATTGCAAACAATTTCTCCTACAATTTTTTCTCCTACAATTTAAGGAAATAACCAAGGAAAGGCTTTGGGGAGGACTCCAGACGGAACGGGAAAAAAAAATTCATGAATTAAATAGATTTTTTTTAAATGAAGTCAAATGACTTTCCAAATTAACAAAAATGTAATTGATTTACTGAATCATGTCAGTCAGAAATCTTCTAGAAAGAAAATGAACGATTATCAATAGACCTTGGGAAAGCTCTGTCAAGATGCTGGGCCTTATTTCATGCTAGGAATTCCAGGCTCTCTAAGATTTAAAACTAGTGTTTCATGAGTTTTGTATTGACAACTGTATATTGCAAGTATTTAGAGTACAATTAAACCCAAAGTAGCTTTTTTTAAAGGCAAATAATAGCCAAAAATAAAAGATAGTATAGCAGTTTTATTGTAAAGCATTCTTGAACTTTAGGCTTTTCTTGCTAAAAATGTGCATAATTATAATCAGAAGCTGTCCTGAGAAAGGAAAAATCTACAGTCTATGTCCCTTCTAGCTCTAAAACATAAAATGAAATAAAATAATAATAAAATTAATTTGTTCTCATACACTGATCTGATGAATGGTCACTGCTTTATACACCTACTTAAAGATAAAAAAGTGTTTTTATGGTTTTGTTTTGTTTTCTTCTTTTTTGGAGGGAGGGTCTTTATGGTTGTTTCCTAATGAGAATTGTTTGGATGAAGAGATGAGCATTTACAAATCGGCAAAATAGCTTTCACCAAATTTGTGTCTCATTGTGCTATTTTATGATTGAATCTTTTGAAAACTACCCTCCATTTGTGAATTTCAGGCAAATGATTCTGCATTTTCCTGATCCGGATTAAAGACAGCTCCTTTACAACAATGGTTTCTTTCCCTTCCCTGCCTAGCTTCTTTTTCTTCACCATTCATTACTCAAGGTTACAGCTACAATTCAGTAGAAAAATTATAGACTACATCTTAGGAAGAAAATATCATTTGCTACTCTTTAAATCTCTTTCCTCCAACTGAGCATATAGATGAGTAACATATATGATAAATAAAATTATACAGCTTCAGAATACAATCCAATTATGTAATTTCAAGCATTGATAATATATGCTAGACCCTTCACTAAGTGAGTTTTCTTTTACATGAAGTTTCTCATAAATACCCAAAATATACTACAAATAAAATATATTCTACTTTTTAAAAATAAGAAATTAAAGCCTATGAGATGATATCTCCTTTCATATATGCAGTGTTACCCAAGCTTCCAAGTTACAAGTCATGTTGTTCAGGACCTTGTCTTAAATAGAATATAATATTACATTCTATTTATGAATTCTAAAGCATATAATCTTCTCAAGTGATATTATTATAAAGCCAAGATTAAAAAGCTCTCTGTTTAGTATGTGTTGTGATTGTTGGATGAATAACCCAAAAGAATATATGAAAATAAAATACATATACATATAAAACACAAAGTGTGTGTTTCTTGCTAAAAAAACAAAGAAGTTTAATTTTTAAAAATTATTCATTATAAATGTGTCTACCACAGTGGAATGAGTGGCATTTCTTAAAGTGGTCAGCTTAGTAAATGCAATGCTTTATGATGCTAATTAGACTTACATTTCTTGACCTCTCCCCCCACACAAAAAAATATCTAGTACCCAAATGTTTTCAGATCTCTTGCATTTAGAGATTGTAACAAGGGAATTTCCTTCAAGTCTTGCTGGATTCAACTCTTAAATGTTGTCTTTTAAAACACTGACAAAAAGAAAGGGGAACTATTAGGTAGATAGTAATTTAAGAAAATGGCAGACACAACAGGTCGCAGACAATATGTGACCCATCTTGGCACTTCTCATGAAGCCCTGAGTTCTGGCCCAAGTGCTTCTTGTCATAATACCCTGGGTTCCTGCTCAACCAAATAATTCAGTGTTTTCTCCTTTAAATTCTTTAGATTGTACCACAAGGACTGAATTCCTCAATTATTGAATTCAAAGCTTGTGAAGTCTATACTTGTGTGATATTAGGATTTTAAACAAGCAAACAAAGAAAAAGCTTTGCTATTTGACTTTGTGTGTTTACAATCCAGCAGAGAAGTTTGTAGCTATTTCAAATTCTATTTCTGGTGCCTCTAAGATATTAATGCTTTAAAATGGGGAAGGCACTAAGAAGAGGCTCTGAAACTCAAAGGAAGCTCTCTTCCTCTTGCACGTGATGTGCTCAGTTGCTAGTGAAGAGAAAGGATTTCACCATCTTTCTCTAATGATGAGATAACTTTGCACATGAGCTAAATCCCTGCACAGGAATAATCCTCTAAAGAAAGCTGCTAATTGCAGAGCCTGAGATTAAAATAGAAGGAATTATAAAACCTTATCGTATCGCAAGTATAGGAAAAGGCAAGAGGCTTATAAGTCATATCTCCTTCTCCCTATAAAAAATGAACAGGTTGGAATTGCTTGGAAGTGATTGAACTAAAATCAATTCGGTTTTTTATTCAGATCAAAAAAGTACTATGCTTAATTAAATCATCAGCACCTTTTCATGCTACAAAAATCAAGAAAATATCTCACAATGAATAAAACTCCTTCATTGCCTAAAAGTGTAATCGAAGTGTCAGAGGGAGAAGAGTTTAAGAGCTAGGGAAAACAGTCAGGGTAATGGGGGCCTTTTGAATTAAATTGCAATTTTAATAAGGATACTCATTTTGTCTTCCTTATTTGGTGACTTTAATCAAATACACAGACACACAAACCCACACATAAAGAAATTCATATATAATTTACATATTCTTATATTTTATATATGTGTATATGTGCTTATATATATGTATATAGAGAGACCCTGATAATACACATCCATGAAAAATGACTGTATACTTGCTATGTCTGTAATGTTCAGATAAGAAACAACTTGAAATACAACATTTTCATAATTTGCTGTGATTCACACATGTAAGTAAGGCTATCTGAGAAGGGAAATAAATGCCAGGAGTCACATTTGGGCCATGCTAATATGGTATCTTTTTTTCTTTTCTTTTCTTTTCTCTTCTTTTTCTTTTCAATAAGCATCTTCTAAAGATCCATCTAATAGATGACCCAGGATTGTTAGGGGTTCTTATGGCTCTTGTGATAAACATCGCCACCTTTAATTTGTTAATGCTGACAGATTACAATCTATAGATCCCACAGCTTAGAGAACACTGTGGTTATTTTCAGGCTGAGGTTTCAAATACACTGAAAAAAATGCTTCTGTTGTAACATAATAAAACAAAGCCTTCCCATCATATAGGCTAAAGGGTAAGCATTAAAGATAAAGATGGACACATTTTTCCTCACAGGAAGTTTCCTTCTCTCATATCCAGGAATTCTCTCTCCTGCTCAACCTCAGCCCAGTCTATTACATTTTGTTTCATGCCTAATAGTGATAACCTTGAGAGAAATTTAATGGTGATATAAGGAATAACCATGTCAAAAAAGAAAAAGCTATTGTTAGAATTTAAAGAGCAAGTAAAGAGTAGCACAAGCATTCTTACCCATTTTCATGCACCAAATGAAATGTAGGAAGATTGAGGGAGAGAAAGTTCATTGTCCTCTCATACCCCCAACAGTCAGGTAGTGAGTGATTTACTCAAGACCAACTGTTTCTATGAGGGGTAGGAAATTGGGAGGAAGTTGAGGAAACATATGGTTTGTTTTCCTGTGGGGATTCCTTCCTTCACTCTAAACCTTAGATATGGCTCACTTAGTATAATAGTCATTTTGGTCTTTATTTTTATTTTTTAAAGATTATTCTGAAATAGTTGCACAAAGAGCCTCCAATTCAACATGCTGGTTTTTAAGTACAAAGCATCTTGATCAATGTCATTGCTTCTATCATCCTACCCTTTCTCCATTTATCTCAATTCCATCCATCCTCTCAGGTTACCTGGTTCTGTGTTCATATACGTTCATTGAATATTATGACTGTTTTCTTCCACCTTTTCTCCCTCCATCTGTTCATCTCTTCTTGACCTCCTACATTAATTAGAAAAAAATCACCCTAGATTTCATAGAAATACCTTCCTACTGAACCTCAGGATCATAGAAAAAGAAGAGTTTTTTTAAAAAAAAATCTATTATTTGCAGTTCTTTTTTTTTCCTTTGCCTTCCTTTTTGTCTTTCGTTTAGTTGCTATGTCTGTGTTTGATTTCTGTACCCTTTGTCTTATATATAAGTCTATTTGATTTGGGGAGGGGAAGGAGAAACACAGAAACAGTGGGACAAAGGGTGAACCAATTTGGCAGTGATTTTCACTAGACACTATATTGGAAGTGAACTATACAATTTGAGGGGGGGAGACAAGAGTGGAAAAACTGGGAGAGAATGAGGGAGTGGGTGACACTGTTCAAAGGAAATGTACTAATTACCTAACATATAACTATAACCTTTCTGGACATTGCTTTTACCATAATATTTTAAAGAAAGAAAGACTAGGGAAAGCCAAATCTAAAACCAGTAGGCTGGAAGAAATCATACAAATTAAGGTAAAAATCAATGAAGAAGAGATTAATAATCTTTTCTTATCTAGCCCAGAGGGAGGCTAAGAAGTCCGGAAATAGAAAGACAGTTTTGATATTCTGAACTGCTTCCCACAAGTAATGTCCCTAGGAAAAGGTTGTAGGTCAGTAGGCCTGCTCTAGCTCAGTCTTTGCACTTCCAACAAGCTTCAGATAACCTGAGTGCTGCTGAAATTTGGATATTTTGATTCACTCAGCCTTAGAGCATAAAATGTTCCAAAAGTCAAAAGGCAGAAGGATAAAAAAAGTGTACAATTTCTGATTTAGACAAAAGATGTTGAGTACAGGGTTAACACTTGTTCCCACATTTTGACGTAAGGTATTTTTTTTGTCTACATTTTCGCTAAGTTCATTATTTTTCAATTCTTCCTATATATTGATTTCTACAATATTAAAGAGTAAGAATATCAGTTTAGCACAAACTCATTCCCTCTCATTCTTATTCAGTTCAACTAATTATCAACATGAGAATTATCTATTTTTTTCTAATTATGAGTTTTCTGAAGCCAATTGCTTATCTCATACTGGCTTTCCCAAAATAGTGTTTTTAGAGTCTCAACCTTGCCATTCTGCCAGTCTGTGCACAAACAACAAATACAGATATTATATTTGTAATAGAAGTTCCATGAATATATAATTAGGAAGGGACTTTTGCTAAGAGAAAAATAACTCTTTAAAAGCAAAACTTTATGTGTGTATATATATGCACACAACACACATATGCATACTCTTACAAACATATTTTATGTAAACTCTACGGATCAACACAATCAATACTAAATAGAAATTTGGGATGAATTAAAAATTAAAAATTTCTTCCCTAAATCAAACAATGATGTGAGGCTTCCAACACATCTATGTTTCAGTATTACTTCTCAGATTCAATTATATCAGAATTGGTAAGTCTTTGACAATTTCTATGCCTTATTATCCTTATCTGTAAAGTGGAGGAACTGAGATAAAATATGTTTATTTTTCTATTTTTGAAATGTCATTGATAAATACAGTTAATATCCTTTTACAGGCCTCTGTTTTGAAGCTATCCCTTTTTGGCTAAGAAGATAAATCCTATTGGTTTTTCTTCTCAGGTTTACCTTTAGATGAGCCTACCACAGAAAAGTACATACTGAATTTCTAACTTCCTGTTTGGAAGTTTAGGACAGCTAAGCAAACATGGTCCTTGTATCTGGCAAGAGAAGAATTTGTTCACGACTCAGACATAAGTAAAGATGAGCCAGGCACTAGTGGCTCATGCCGCAGTCCTAGATATTCAGGAGGCTGAATATCTTGGTTCTGAGGATCTTGTTTTAAAGCCAATCAGGACAGGAAAGACTGAGACAGACAGAAAACTGGAAGTGGTGCTGTGGCATAAAGTGGTAGAGCTCCAGCCTTGAGCTAAAAGAGCTCAGGGACAGTACCCAGGCTCTGATTTCAAGCCTCACAACTGACAAAAAAAGAAGAAGACAAGAAGAAGAAGAAGTAGAAGAAGAGGAAGGAGAAGAAGAGGAGAAAGAAGAAGAGGAAGAAGAAGAGGGAGAAGAAGAAGAAGAAGAAGAAGAAGAAGAAGAAGAAGAAGAAGAAGAAGAAGAAGAAGAAGAAGAAGAAGAAGAAGAAGAAGAAGAAGAAGAAGAAGTAAAGGTGAGAGAAAAATTTATCAGAAAAGAAATATGGCAGAGAAAGGGAACACGTGACATAGATACGCTATGGGGAAAGACAACATTTCAATTTTGGTTCAGGACTTGATGTAAGAAGTGAGACTTGGAGTCTTGAAGAAGGCATGCTAATTGGTGGATTTATGTTCTGCTTCCATTTCCCATAGGATTATGATGCCAAAGATTTACTGACCTTATTTCCTCATTCTTTTGTCCCTTATACTTTGTCATTCTTTTATAGCCTACTTCCCCTAGTTAATCAGGAAGCATTTGCTTTTTCAGCTAATTGTGTCATCTTCAAGCTACATTGGCCTGCATTTCTACTAAACCAAATCAATAGGACATTGTAGCTCTGTCTACGCACCATTTGTGCAGATTATAAAGCTTGAAATCAAGACCCAGGTTCTCTGTCCTTTCGTTTATTCCCTCCAGATGGTTACTCCACCATATGAGTTACAGCTCCATTCCTATTATCTGCTGGCTAACTGGAGTTTAATGGTCTTACAAAGTTTCTTGCCCAACATGGCTTCAAACAGAGATCTCAGATCTCTGCCTTTTTGAGTAGCAAGGATTACAGGCATGAGCCACCAGTGCCTGGCTCACTCTTTAGTAGCAGAATGCTAGAAAAATAAATACATTGCGGACAGTGATAGTGAGAACTGATTGAATTTATATTTTCAAGATAAAAATGTTTTTCAGTCCTTTTAATTTAAAGTGAATTGGTATGAGTGTTTAAAACATGATTACTATAAGGAAAAGAGTCTCTGCTTATAGATTTCATCAGCAATGGCCTTTCCTTTAAAGGGCCATTCAAATGAAGGATGCCTGGTGGGCAGGAAACAAGCAGAAATAAGACACTAGTTTCCATTGATACGTGGATCCCTTGCTGCCTCATTTACTCAAATAACAAAATGAAAATTAGCTCAAATCCCTTTAAGAAAAATATCAATGTACCATAAAACCCAATATGTTTCCTGAACATTTACCAAGTTATCTGCCAAGGGTACCTTTTACTCTTCTATACAATGAAAACCCATTAAACATAGAAACACAAGGCTAAAAGTTGAGATTTTGTAAATGATTTCATCACATCACCTTTCCTGAAGCAATTTGTTTACAAAGTATGACTGAGTCAGGAAAACAAAGGGAAAATCCTGCAGCTGAAATATTGTAGTATTGCTTGGTCTAGCACAAATTATTAGTGTATCTCTTCTGCTCCAAGCCAGTGGACTAGGTGTTTATTCCTTTTCCTCAGTGAAAGATTTGTGACACAGAGATTAAGTAGCACACCCAAGTAATTGCACAAAGCTTTATACCCAGAGGATTCATTTACTCAATATGATGACACATAGTCAGATTAATGGTAAGATTCTATGATACCAAAAGTACTTATGCCAAGAAGAAAGTCAATCAGAGAAGACGGAAGATTTGACATTATGAGCTGTGCCTCAAAGAATGACCTTGCCTGGAGAGAAAGGATATATCATGTCATGTAAACAGTGTTACTTACTCAGTTCCCACCAGTGCCAAGGGTTGACCAGGAAACAGGAAAACATCACAAAAACTGCATAGAGATTTGCAAAAACCCTCTGCTCTTTGGTCAGTAATACTTGTAAATAGTAAATGGGTGTTCACTAACACTTTAGAAGAGAGAACACAAGACCTACTTTACAAAATATAATTTATTTATGCAATAATTATTTACTTTGTTCAAGTAGGGATAATTTAATGAAATTTGAATTTGTGTAATGTTTTGCCATTTCAAAATACTTCTCACATAGTTGGAAGAGTGATGGAGTAACTGTCTAGCAAGTTGGAGACACTGAGTTCATGAGCATATCAATACTACCAAAAAAAGGTATTTTTAGCCACAACCAACTTTATAATTATTCTATGTATCTTAACTCTAATCTCAAGGTTTTTACAAAGTCTAATGGCAAGTAGCACATATTCTAATGTATTTTAATATATTCTAATGTACTTCAGGACAACAAAATGCATTTAAATAAAGAACAGGTTATTGATATCAGAAGTTAATGAGAATTACTAGGCATAGTGGGACAAGCCTATAATTCTCGTTACTTTGAGATAAAAGCAGGAGGATCGTGTTTTTAACACCAAAGTTAGGAAGACACTTTCTTAAAACTTAGTTAAAAACAAAAGGGCTGAAGGCTTAGCTCAATTGGCAAAGCATTTGTTTGTAAGCCTTAGGTCCAATCCATAGTATACTTGTATAAATAAGTAAATAGATATTTTTAAAAATAAATAAATATCAACATAAAATTATACCGCCACCCCCAGTTGATTTTCTTTCCTACAAAATGGTGAAGATATAATAGATGAATGAGGCTTTAAAATTCAAATATTCCATTAGTATTTGTAAAATACCACAGCATTTCTAAATTTGACAATGTGCTTAAATGAAAATGGATGTTCCTCCTGAATTTGTCTGAAGAGTTTAACTTTTCCATATACCTGTGACTCCTTATTTTGGCAAGGGCCAAAACAAAGGGCACTAGTGTTTGAATTTAGGCTCTCACTCTTTCTAGATGTGTGCTCTACCTCTTGAGCCATGTTTCACCACTTTTCCACTTTAGGGTTTTTTGTATGTTTGCTTTGTTTTGCTTTCTCCCTTGAATAATGTCTTACACTTTTTGATTAGGGCTAACCTTGAATCATAATAGTCCTACCTATTCTTTCCATGTAGTTAGTATTACAGGTGGGGACTACCATGCCTAGCTTATTCATTAAGATTAAACTAGGAAAAAAACAAAAACAAAAACCTGCAACAGTTGGGTCAGGAATTTATTGTCTCATTGATGTCAAGGACAGAGGGCACAAATGAAATAGGATTTATTAAGTGTCTCTAGGAGAAAATAACTTGACTACTCCTGGGATCACTGAACATGCTGCAAGCCACATCAGTCCCCAGAACCAATTACAGAGGCTCCTTGCAGCCTGCATGAGCTCTTTACTGATTCCTTCTGACCTCTGACTAGGTACCTATTTCACGTCTCATCCCTAGTCCAGTAAGTCACTTGTTCATGGCCAACTCCTCCCTGTACAACTGGCAATGTGCTAAGGTTTTACATCTGTGAGTTGCTCAGGACCATGGTGAAAAATGCAGAACCTCTATGTCTTGATGTGTGTGTGTTGGGGGAGCGAGGTGGGCGAGGAGACTTTTTCCTGACCGCTTAGATACTGTGCTCATTCTTACTGCCAATCTCACTAACTTTGTATCGAGGCTGACTTCAAGGCATGATCTTCCTGATCTCTGTCCCTTGAGTAGCTGGAATTACAGGTGTGAGCCTCACAGTTAGCACCTGCCTGAGAAAATCAACTTCACAGGGCACTTTTAACTGAACTTGCTTTTAAACTCAGCTTAGCATTTTTGCTTAAGATGGGTGCTATATCACTTGGACCACATTTCTACTTTGGGCTTTTTGCTGGTTTCTTGGAGATTAAGGCCTAACAAAGTTGTTTTCCTGGACTGGCTTCTAACTTTGATCCTCAGATTTCAGCCTCCTAAGTAGTTAGAACTATAAGCAGGAGCTAGTAACTGCCAGTATTGCCATTTCCTGTCAATAAAGCCTAGTTGGAGGTAAACTTTCCGGAGACAAGATAGTAAGACAAAGTTTTAGTCTTTTGTGAAGACTTCTGATCTTATGGCTGTACGGACTACAGGGTTTACACTATCACCTTGCTCACATCTAAATGGAAATGTATTTGTATATTATTCTAATCATCTTTAATAATTCATATATTCTACATATATAAACTGGTTGGTATGATCTTTGGGTGGAGGTAGAATTTATCTTTTAATCACAAAATTTTAACATATTTCTAGATATACAGCACAAAGAAATTCAAAACAGTTCATCGTGTCAATTGAGGCATGATGCAATTAATGTTTTCAATATAATAAATATGTAACACAGCAACAACAACACACCAAAAAAGTGTTTCCCAAAATTTTCTAATGAGCCCTAAGCCATTCACGCAGAAACATAATATCAGTATCTTCAATCTTCCCTTATTACCCACATAACTTTCTATGGTACAAAAATACATGTGCAAAAAATAAAAATAACTTCCTTGAAAAAATTATTTTTGTATTCTTGCTAAAAATGAACATATTGAGATGATAATATGAACACTTTGGGAAATTTTAGCTTTGTTTAAAGAGTTCAAATATACAAATGATACCTCTCTTATTCCCTTCTCTTTAATTCATGCAAATATTTTTTGTCACCCAAAAACATCTTTTTTTTTCAGCCCCAATCAAGTGATCAGTACTGTGTAAGATCTTGGTCAGTCTAAAGAAAATAATAGAGTCAGTTTCTGCCTCTCTAAGCCTTCCAGCCTGGTTAACATAGAGGCAAATAAGTAAACCTTGATATGGTAAATGTTAGAACAAGGGGCTTATTATAGGAGCAGAAATGTTGGAATAACTGTAAATGATCTTTTTTATGGAACTGGAAAATAATTGTGAACTATATTAATAATGAAATCTAGGTCTTTGCTATTATAGTTGCCTTCCTTTTGAAATGTCTTTAATGGCTTGGGGGGGGCGTGTAGCTGTGACTTTTGCAGATAAGCTCTCAAAAGCACACAATGACTTTGAAAAGGAAATACATCCCAGACACATCCCAGACGCCAGCGCATTCAAGCTGATGGCAGCAAATATTGAAACTTTATCTGACAACACAATGATCTAACCAAAATTAGAATAAAATTACCTGTAATTAGAGAGAAAGATTTCTCATGGAAGGCTTTCATTTGTAGCCTCTGCAAACAATACTGTTTTCATTTCTGTTGGGCAGACTTATGCTCTTTATTTGGATAAATAGTGTGTGGTATTTAAATAAGATTCTCTTTCTCAAAATAACGATCGAGATTAGAAGAAAAAAAACTAAGACATTGAGTTAGATCTACTTCCATTTCATCATAGAAAATCCCTATCTAAGTCTCTGTTCAAGACAATATGTACCAAGAACTTGAAAAAAACATGTGTTTGTGCTTGATTCAGACACGTTAGGGTTCAGTATTGTCCCACAATGCAATGTATATATATTAATGACATAGAAATATTCCAGGGTCTGGGAAGGTGGCTCAGTGATAGAGCACTTACCTTGCATGCTTGAGGCCCTGGGTTCGATTCCTCAGCACCACATACACAAAAAGAAAAAAACCGGAAGTGGTGCTGTGGCTCAAGTGGTAGAGCGTTAGCCTTGAGCTGAATTGCTGAGGGACAAAGGCCAGACCCAGAGTACAGGCGCCACGACCGGACCCCCCCCCAAAAAAATTCCGCCTGTGCCATCTAAGAAAGACCCAGTTTCAGCCTCCTTTCTTCATTTGCATACTAGAATGAGGAGTTGCAATTCCATCTCTCCTGAAAGGTTATCTGAAGAAGACAGTTCAGTTTCCACACAAAATTTTCACACCAAGATGACTTCAGAGAATTTCTTTTATAGCTTTACAGATTTTTCCCCATATAACAAGTAACAAATTTACATCAGCAGCCCTACACACTAACCAAACTTTTTCTCATTTTAAAATTTTTATTTTACTCTTATTGTTATTGTATAAGTGGGGTTATAGTTATGTGAATCAGGTAATGAGTACAATTTTTTTGAATCATATCTTCCCTTCCCTCACTTTCTCCCAGATTTTTCCTCTTGTCTTCACCCACATAATGTCTAGTTAATACTTCTGTTGTACTTGTTTAATCTTTGTTCCACCTTTATTCTTTTTCCAAACTTCTCTTACTCCATGCCACCATTCTAAAAATGAGTTGTAGGACAATGTTTCAAAGAAGAACCACTGCGTTTCACACCTTCCGGTCCTCAAATTCTCCAATCAGGTACATTTAATGGTTCATCAAAGTAAAGAAATGGAATTCTTGCTTCAAGCAGTAAGGCATTTAGATTCTTTTTGCAAATGTAGGAACGGAGAATATTAGAATGCACAAAATATAGATGTGTTCTGTTTAGGAAATTGGGAAGAATGTGAACAACCTAGATGCCAGTCCAGGTTGTCTAGGAATCTCTGTGTTCTATCTGCATCCCTTGGAAAACTATATTCTCAACCTCACATCTTTCTCCTGTTTGTGGAGATAAACTCATTTGCTTTACCACCTGCCCTTTGTGCCTCAAGATCAGAAACAATGGAGCCAAGGAACCAAGAATTGAAATTTGTGAAGTCAGAACCTTGAAATATATCTTTCCTCTCTGAAGATATTTTCTTAGGTACTTCATTACAACCATGGAAAACTGACATGTTCTTTTCAATATGAATGCCAGGGGGGAACTTTACACCTTGGGGGGAGGAGGGGGAAGTTGGGAGGTGGAGAGAGAAAAGATAGTAGGGGAAAAACAAATGAGGTGGTAACCATGCTCAATAGGAAATGTACTCATTACCTTACTCATGTAACTGTAACCCCTCTGTACAGTATCTTTAAAATAAAAAATATTTTTTAAAAAAAGAATCCCAAGATAGGAACAGGGTTTGAGAGCTTTGTGAAAAGTGATAAAAATCTACCTGTGGACCAAAGAAATGGTTGAGTAGGAATGGCACCAATGGATGTGAACTGGTCTTCCTGGATCTCAGGAGAACAATAGGGTGTTCAGCTGCATCACACAGTAACCATGGGCATGGTACCTACAGCAGGTTGATTCCAGAGGTCAGGCCATTTGAACCCAGAGCACACAGCAAAGACTAACACCTGCTCTCCCCTTCATCTTACCTCTCTTCTGAGACAGTTCAATGCTCTTCCCTTGAGCAAAGATATCAATCCAAAAGATTGACAGTTCCTTTCAGAGATACTCAGAGTACTTTATTATAGTTATATACACTGTAAAAAATGTAAAAAAGTGTGTGTGTGTGTGTGTGTGTGTGTATGTGTGTGTTGGTATTAGGGCCGGAATTCAATGTCTGGGAGCTATCCCTTAGCATGTTTTTCCTAAAGACTGGCAATCTACTACTTTAGCCACAGCTTTACTTCTGGCTTTTTGGTAGATAAATTGGATTTAGGAATCTTATGGAGTTTTCTGCTGGTGTCTACCTGTTGTTCATATATCTCAGCCTTTTGAGTAGTTGGTATTGTATGAACCATCTTCCCCTAGCTAATAGGAAATTGTTTAAAGGTAGAATCAGCTTCTATTTTTATAACCTCGAGGTCATGTCATACAGACATGTAATCAATCTACAAATATGTCTGGAGAATTTGTGAAAATGAAGAAACTGGTCTTTACTAAGACCAGTTAAAATTACAAGACATTTTCCATATGATAAAAACAAAAAGTAAGGGCAAAAATTTCAACTTATATCAAATTCCTATAGCCAGTAAATAAAACTATAGCCAAAGGAATCTTTCCTTTCTTTTCATCTTAAGGAACACCAAAGGAAAAAAATCAATATTATTAACCTAAGTAAAATTTCATCCTGACATCCCTTCCCCAATGGGCATGTAAGAATACTAATGGTCTTGTTTTGGTCTTGGACACCCTGAAATGTCTATAGAAGTTAGCTCCACTTTTCTTGCTTGCCGGTTTCTATCTGCAACCAATTTATAACTTTGTTTCTCAAACTGTGTCCAAATAGACTAGTTTCCTGGTAAATACTTGCAGCTAATGATATCTCTATGAGTTTTTGACAGTCTTTAGAGACTGCCCTGTCCCTCATAAACTTCTTTTTATATCAATGTGAAAACAAACAAACAAACAAAAATACTCTCCTTTCTTCTCAAGGAAGATAAAAATCTTTTTTTTCTTTCTTTGAAGCAAAAAGAAAAAATAGAAAGAAATGGCTTTTTCCCACCAGACTAGGTACATAGCAATAAGGCTTGAATCAGGTGCAAAGAAGAGAAGGTTTCAATTGTGCCTGAAGAATGTTTATGTATCTTGGGTAATTCTTCAGGGAAATGTTTTATTAAGTAAAATATCTATCTTCTGCAAAAGTATCAGTTAAAAAATAAAGTTAAAAATAATGTCATGATACCACTTTGCAAGATAGAAAATTATTCATTGTACACAAAGAGTTAAAGACATTGAACATTATAGGTACTTTATCTGGAAATAGTTTCATGAGCATAAGATTATAAGGACGATAACTATTTTTAATACCCTTGAAAATCACCTGCTACCTGTATGTGAATAATTCATGGAAGTATTCTTACTCAAAGACAAAATGTTGTAATTCCAAAATCAATGGCAGCCTCTGGAGATCACCTAGAGGAGAATCCTAGGCAAACGTTCCTCTAATTGAGAAGATTGACAGGTTATCTTTATCAAGAAGGCAGAAATCATATGTACATCTAAGACCACATAATACCAAAACAAATTCTTCTCTCAAGGCTTCATGAAGAGGGAGAAAACCAAGTGAGAAACTTCTGGTTATTTTATTGAGTATTAATTAATTGATTTCCAGAAATATACAGAAAACAGTAAACAGTAAAAACAAGGTAGTTGATACAAAACTGATCAATCAAAGGAAAAAAAGAAAGAAGAAAAAATTTACTGGGGCAAAATCCAAAGGAAGTTATAGCTCTCTGCTTCTATAAGATATCATTTCATTAAAATTGTGCTTGTTTTTCAGCAATTTCTAAGCTGCTAACAGGCTTCTCTTTAAGAAAAAGAATAACACAGAATAATGAATGAAACATTTTACCTTATACCATTTTTTAACTTAGAAGTGCAATAATATTTAGTGCTTGATGCACAGTAAAATGATTAACAAATCTATATTCTTTAAATTAAACTGAATGTGAATTAAAACTTAGGTGATTCCAATTACCTAGTAAAACTCTTTATTCTATATCTACTTTAACAATTAACCTTGTCTTACGGTTTTGTGTCTATATACATAATATTATCTCTATGCACTTTATATATTTTAATTATACTCATATATCATTTATCTTTTAGGTACTGTCACTTAATTTCAGTAATATTTAGCAGACTGAAGGTTAATTTATTAATCCTTAGTGTTTACTTCTTTTTGTGCCTTTCTAAGGACAATATTTTCTACTTACTCTCACTAGGGATAAAAATTCTCCCATGATTTATTTGGAATATTTTTATAAGTTAGGAGTAAATAAATGTATGCGAATCTGTGAAAAATGGGGCTGGTTATACTCATTTCATGAAAATTTTATGGGACTTAGTAAGAATTAATATCCCAGATATCAGAGCCATGCACATATACAGTAGATTTAAAGAATTTCTAGCTATTATTTAATTCTATTACATATGGACCTTATTTAACAGGAATTAGCTCCAAGTTGCAGAAAATTGGAAATGAAAACAAAATGTTAGGAAATGGAAAGACTTGGAAAAAATTGTATTAAGTGAAGTAAGCCAGGCCCAAAAAACATAGGTCCCTCTCTCCTTCAGGAGGATATTATACTTCTAAATATCTATTCGCCAAACAATGGAGCACCCAAATTTATCAAAGAAACACTACTTTCCCTCAAATCCCATATAGATCCGAAGACATTAATTGTTGGGGATTTTAACACACCACTCTCCCCAC
>NW_012267362.1:4253566-4327218 GCF_000151885.1 Dipodomys ordii | reverse complement strand
GTTGATGTTAGTGGAATGAACCCCAAGATAAGTATCCAATTTTTTTTGTTTTTTTTTCTTTAATGCAATTTTTTCTATCATATTTATAAGATGATTTCTATGTTGCTTTGTATGTCTCTCCTGGGCAGTATAACCCCTGCTTTCACTGTATTTGATGTTGGTATAATTTGTGGAGGGGAAGGGAAAAAACAAATCATTTAAACTAGGGATACAGGTGGACCCATTGCAACAATGAGATGTACAAGTCGTTATGTCAAAAAATGAACTTAACAACTTTGGTGGGGGGTGGGGGGGAGGATCGGGTAAGGGGAGGGGAGGAGTATGGGAAGGGATGGGAAGGGGAAACAAAGAGGAGGCAACAATGCTTGATAAGAAATGTACTCGTTATCTTGCCTAGGTAATTGTAACTCCTCTGAATGGTACTCTCACAATAAAAAAAAAAAGAAAAGAAAATCTAATACAGCTTGTTTGACAAGGACATTTGAAATATTAAAAATGAATATAAAACATACTTTCTCATAGCTATGCTTCTCAATAATTGATTGACATCATTCAAGCCACTATTTTTGGGTTAGAGGAGAAAGATTGACCATATCCAAGATGGTCCACTCTACAAGGTGGTCTAGAATTTTTTGGTTTTGGCATTTGGTTTTGGTGCTTGTCCTGGAGCTTGAATTCAAGGCCTGGGCTCTGGTCCTGAGCTTTCTGTGTTCAAGACTAGCACTCTATAACTCGTGCCATAGCTCCAATTCCTACATGTTTTAGTTCTTAATCAGAGATAAGAGTGTCATGGACTATGTTGTCCATGCTGACTTTGAACCACTAAGGTCTTCTGAGTACCTAGGATTACAGACTTATGCCACTGGTACCCAGCCTAGAACTCTCTAGTTTAATATTTTCAAGACAAGGGAAATTTGTCTCTGGAATGAAGAATACTTGATTTAAAACAAAGAAACAAAGACACTAACAACAAACTGAACTGGATGAAACAATAGGAGTTATAAGCTCAAACAATGAGTGAAGGGGAAATAAGTTCTGGGAAATCTCTTAAGTCTTGAATAAAGTGGAGTGTGGAAACTTACAATACCTGAATTCCACATGAAATCCCAGCTAACAAATGTGAAGCTACTTAAATTTCAACCTGTATTTTGACATGACTCTAGAAGCTTTATTTTAGCTGGCATAGAATTAAGGAAAAGTAAGTATTTCTGTCATAACGTCCTACTGAGGCTAGTTGTGAACAGTTACACCCTCATCATCTGAGATGTGAATCAAATGATTCTGCTTTATCTTTCATAGACGTTAGTTTTAAATGTGCCTATGGATTTTATTTTATTTATTTATTTAGTTAGTTAGTTGGTCCTGGGACTTAAACTCTGGGCCTGGAACTTTCCCTCTGTTCTTCAGCTCAAGGCTTAAGCCACAGTGCCACTTTTGGTTTTCTGGTGGTTTATTGGAGATAAAGAGTTTCATGGATTTTCCTGCCCCAGCTGTCTTTGAATGGCCTCCTGAGTTGCTTGGATTACAAACCTAAGCCACCAGAGCCCGGCTGACTATGGAAATTTTTCAAGGAATGGCACCGCTTTTATCAGACTGAAACACATCATTTCAGAGGCTTTTATTTTCTTTTTGAAGGATATTGGTCTTATTTAAATATTATTATTATTAATTATCATTAGTATTACTTGCTCATGTTAGCTGAGATTTCTCTAGTATTATGGGATTACAGCATTCATTATACATCAATTACCCAATAGCATAATTTAAGAGATCTTGAAAAATATCAACACAACTTACAAAGCAGTATACAGAAATATTGTAGAAGGATGACCCTGATTTTTAAAGTATATCCTCATAGTCTGCCTTTGTTGTTGATTGTTGGTTTATGGAATGAGGATAGAAGTTTGCTTACCTAGGGTTGAGAAGGCCATCCTCTGAAGATATAGCCTCTTACCATTGTCTGAGCAAGCCTAATAAATCCTGAAGTGACATTCAAAACAGCACCCAGCACAGAACACCACCAATAGCAAGTAGGAAGGAAACAGACCTTGTGATCCTGATGAGCTGTCTGTTTCCCAGGGAATCTGGGCCATTGCCTAAAGCAATCTGTTCACTTATCAGAATTCACTAGCATTTTTTCACTAGCATTTTTTCCATGAGACCATTGTTAGATTTTCTTCCTAATTCATAATTAAAATTGCAATGTCAGTCAGAGCCCGGTGGCTCACACCTGTAATCCTAGCTACTAAGGAGGTTGAGATCTGAGGATGAAGGTTCCGAGACAGCCCAAGCAAGAAAGGCTGTGAGATTCTTATGTCCAATAAACCTTTAAAAAGCTGAGAATGTAACTGTGGCTCAAGTGGTAGAGAACTAGCTTTTTGAAAAATGGTCAGGGACAGTGCCCATGCCTTGAGTTTAAGCTCCAATCACTGGAACATAGACACACAAAAATGAAATGTCTTTACCCAGGTTGCAAACATGAGGATTAAATTCTTGCTAGCTTCTTTTTTCCAAGCTTCATTTCTCTGAGGATAGCTTTTCTCACTAGGCTTCTAAATATTATTTGAGATCCAGTACAATAGACCTGAACTAAATAGAACAATTAATTGTCTGCCTGGTTACCACTCTTCCACCCACGTGTCTCCGTTTATATCTCTTGGGAGGAACCTGCACATTAGAACTCCAGTTGCTACTATTCAGGTCAATTTGAAGTTTTAATATGTTTTTGACCATGATTAGTTTATATCTATGGGAAAGTTCTCCTCAGATACAGTTTTCATAACTGAAGAATTGAATAATATTTTCCCTCTGTGTCTTTACTTCATTATGTTATGTTATTTTATCTATCCTGCTTTCTTTTGTACCTATAGAATTCACAGGAAACAGATGTCTGACTATATTAGGAGCATGTTTATGATGAAGCAATTCCAAAATATATTTCTGATGCTTTTTCCCCCAAAATTAACTCATGTAAGTCACTCTCCCAAGAACATCTCATTTTATTTCGACTGTTTATCAGTCCTGTTTTAGACTATGCACAGGGGGAATCTAAATCTTAAGTCAAAACAAGTTACTTTTAAAAACATATACCTGGATTCTAGCAATGATAGTTTAGGTAAGTTTTATTGACCTTTCTGATGAGAACAATTTGAAAATTAAGAAAAAAAATCTCTGTTAAAGCCCGAGATTGCTAAAATGGTTATCACTGGTCTGGTACTGATAGAGTACAGGTATAGAGTACCGAGTCAGGGTTCTTTTTGATCCAGGGTACTTATTCATTCTAAATGACTTAGAAGATTAAAGACTAGAGGATTTGGGGCAGTATCAAGTGGGTATGAGAAAAGATGTGTAGGTCCCAAACTGGAAATAAAGACTGTTGACTATGTCATTATTTAGATTAATGCAAAGTAGATGTATTCTTAGAATAAAAACAAAGTTAGATAATCCTTTATAAGGTCTGCATTTCAGCCCCCCAAAGCTCATACTGAAATTTTAAAGTGACAACAAGTCACTCATGTTTCCCAGTACGCAGCAGAAGCAGCAATACATTTTCTCAACTGGGCATCAGTGGCTAATGCCTGTAATCCTAGCAACTTAAGAGGCAGAGATCTGAGGATCACGGTTCAAAGCCAGCCCAGGCAAGAACATTCGTGAGACTCTTATTTCCAATAAAACCACTGGAAAACTGAAAGTGGTACTGTGGCTCAAGTGGTAGAGCACTAGCCTTGAGCTGAAGAGCACAGGGACAGCTCCCAGGCCCAGAGTTCAAGCCCCACAACTGACAAAAAAAAAGAATATTGACAATTCTAACAAGGCATAATAGCACAAGAAGTAGAGAAAATGGAAATGCTAGAAGTGAAACAAAGCAAGCAAAATAAATCCAGAATGACCTACTAGGAATAAAATCAGCTGCAACCACAAAACAAGAAAATAAAAGAAGCAGAAAGTTCAGTGAATTGGATGAAAAAAAAAATATATATATATACATATATAGTTTCTTTTCGATTTTGATAATGAAATATGAGAAGCTAGCTAGGTACTTTATGAAGAGCAGGTTTATTTAGTTCTCAGTTTTAAAGACTAAGTAATCTAAGATTTAGTGGCCACATTGGTTCAGCTTCTATCAAAGGCTTGTCATGGCAGCAGCCTGTGAGAGAGCCAGATCTCACCTTCAAACAGGAGGTGACAACAGAATTCAGGAGTGAGACTCATCACCTTGCTCTCACAAGAACTAACTCAGTGTCCCATAGAAGCAATCTTAATCTCTTCCAAAGTTAACACTCCCAATGACCTATGGACTTCTTCCCCTTATGTCTGGACAGTCCCGTGACCTTTTATGTAACAAGGGAGTCAGAGTTCCAATATAGAACCACTGGGGCCTTTGTATAACACCTTTATAATAACAATAAAAAGTTACTGGGGGACAAAGAAAATTCCAATCATAGCATCACCTCCTCCATATGGAGATCCTTATGATCATACACAACAAACTACCCTTTGTAAATCCTTTATTACATTCACAAAGACCCTTTTGCCATGGAAGATAACATATTCTTAGATGTAAGAATTAGCTGTGGTCACCTTTGAGTGTCCATGCTTCAGTGCTCACACACACACACACACACACAAACACAGGTGCATACATAAACACATATGCACACGCTTGCAAATGGGAGGCGGGTCAGTAGTCTATGTACAACCACGTCTGAAAAGGTAAAAATGCCTACCACTTAACTAAGTGAAGGTGTCAGGTATAAGGTTGGGTATAAATCTGGAAATGAGTAGGCGGTAAAGAAGTTGAAATTAACTTGGTAGTCCTCGACATTCTGATATCACTAAAATCTGAGAAAGGGCTGAAGCTAAGGAAGTCCATGTGGACACTGGGCTTGAGAATTGAGTATGGAAAGGGAGGCAGGTCTCAAATTTGAAAAGCTAAGAAAACAGTCTTCTTATTGTAGTGAGACCTCCATTGAATGGGGCTGAGAGGTACATCAAGAGAAAGAGTTCTTACTGTATTTGGCATCATAAAGTTGAGATAATTGCATGCAGGCATTAGTGTGTGTGTGTGTGTGTGTGTGTGTGTGTGTGTGCGCGCGCGCGCACGCGCGCATGTTCCAGTATAGAAGGATGGACTCAGGACCTGTGTACTCTTCCTGAGCCTTTGTGTTCGTGACTAGTATGTTGTCCCTTGAGCCATAGCTTCGTTTTCCTGGTGATTAACTGGAGACCAGAGTGTCATGGACCTTCCTGCCCAGCTTAGGTTTTAACCACAATCCTCAGATCTCAGCCTACTATATGCCTAGGATTACAACCCCTAGGCATCTGATTCAGTTCTGGGTAATTTTTAAAAGAGCAGTTGCAACCTTATAAAGGATATTGAGGAATAAAACAGCCACAGAAAAAAAGGCAAAGCATCTGCAAAACTTTGTTGTACTGAGCAAGGTATGTGCAGAAAGGCTACAGGAATACTTGGGCTAAAGAAGAGGTGTTTCATATGGTCTTTTTTCCTTGGCATAGGAGATCAGAGGATGTGCTTATTTGCTGACAGAAATGAACCAGTAGAAATGGAGAGATTTATAATAAAGAAGAGAGCAGGAGAAAAGGAAGAAATGTCTTTGACAAGATTGCCAAAGGGGTCCTACAGCATAAGAAGGGACTTTCATGGGGCAAGCACTTGTCCAGGAATGAAGAAAGGATAGGATAGATGGGCACAAATAGAAGCTGGTAGGTTAGCTTGTGGAGAGGTCACTAGGGTGATTCCTTTGACTGCTCTTTTTCTTGTGATGATTTAGGTAGGAGGAAAACAAGTAGAGTTGGAGTGATATTTGGAGATCCAAGTTGGGAAGAATATTACAGCAAAATATATGCTGAAAAAATACTTTATAATGGACTAATTTATCCTATTGGAAAATGGCGACATAATAATCTCCCTATTAGTGATGATATGGATTTGAAATTTGACTTTGATATTTAGAGATTAGATATTTATTTATCTATATCTATATGCATATATAGTAATAGATATATCATAGATACCTATAGCTATATTTATCTCTATCTATCTACCTATCTATCTATCTATCTTAAATAGTACTGGGGTTTGAACTCACAGCCTCTTTCTTACTGGGCTTGCTCACATTTTTGTTGCTCTACCATTTGAGCTATGCATCTATCCCTGCTTTTTCCTAGTTATTCTGTAGACAATTTTTGTGGCTTTCAAGTTTGGGCTAACTTTTTAGCATGAACCCCAGGATCGACCTTTTTAAGTTAAATAGAATAATAGGCATAAGCTACCAGTACCCAATTCTAACTGATATTTGAAATGATTACTTAAGTGTGACCAAATATAATTGACATAATTATTACATTATTCAATTTTTATGAAAGTTTCCTTTTTCTGTCAGTTGTGGGGGCTGAACTCTGGGCCTCGACGCTGTCCCTCAGTTCTTCAGCTCAAGGCTAGTGACCTACTACTTGAGCCACAGCGCAACTTGAGGCTTTTTTCTGCTTATGTGGTGCTGAGGAATAAAACCCAGGGCCTCAGGCATGCAAGGCAAGCGTTCTACCATTGAGCCACCTTCCCAGCCCCTGAAAGTTTCTTTAGTTTATAAAACAGGAGTTACAATTTTAGCTGTCTGAAATTCAGCATAGTTAGATTTTAAATGTTTAACATTTCTAATGTGCTGTTAATTATACTTAAAGTTATTAAAAATAATAAAAATGTCTCTGTACTTCTAGGTCATTTAACATATGTCCTAAATCAGCTAATACCTCCAGAACTCTATCTAAAAGTAAACCCAGGAGGAAAAAAGAATTTTTTTCCAAAGTCTATTCAGATAGTGTTTAGAAAAAAGAAAAGAGCCTATTTAAAGAGAAAACAGTTCAAATATTCCCATATTGATTGTTTTACATCCACAATTCCTTTCAAATCATAATGGGCAAACTTTGTTTCCAGGGAGAGAGCAAAGACATTTCACATACCTAGTGAATTGAAGAGATGACCTATTACCCAAAGGAAGTTGTCTTTGACAAAGAAAGGGAAGAAGTCTGGTCATTACCAAAAGTTGGACTTAATACATATTTTCTAAGAAAATAGAAGGACAGATGAGGAGATACATAGATAGTCGAATAAAAATAAATCAATAGAATTTGTTTATGCTTAGTTGGCTTTTACAATGGTAGATGACAGCCACTCCTGAGAACTTAACATCATTGTACTTTTGATGTTACCTTTTTACATCTGTGAGTATAGTTGAAATATTAAATGCACCGTAACAATTTTATTTGAATGCAATTTTTTGTTGTTTTGCTTGTTTTATTTTGTATACATTTTTGGTTTTGTGCTGGTCCTGAGGTTTGAACTCAAGGCTATATGTCTATCTTTCTATCTATCTATCTATCTGGGCACTGTCCTTGAGCTACTGTGACCTCAGCATAGAAGATCAGAGGATGAGTTTATTTGCTGACAGAAATGATCCAGTAGAAATGAAGAGATTTATAAATAAAGAAAAGAGCAGGAGAAAAGGAAAAGATGTCTTTGACAAGATTGCATAAGATGAGACTTTCACAGGGCAAGCACTTGTCCAGGAATGTAGGAAGGAAATATAGGATAGATTCTATATCTTGGCTATAGTAAATAGTGCTGCAGTGAATGGGGTCTGATGGTGGCTTTACTGCAGCTTTGTTTGTGCTCTATGGATAAATGCCCAGGAGTGAATTAACTGAAGTACAATAGAATCTATGAAGAGCTCAAATAGTATAATTCTTTTATAAGTCTAAATCAAAGGCCAACAAAATAAGTACCAGGAAATTAGTATTTGCAAGAGGCTGGATTTGGCCAAGAGAGAGAGAGAGAGAGAACAATGAAGGGAAGAAGGGGGAAAAGGCAGTCAAGAATTCATTGTAAATTAGTTGCCAGTGTCTTACCTCTGTAATCCAAGCTACTCGGAAGGATGAGATCTGAAGATCTCAGTTCAAAGCCAACCCAGGAAGAAAAATCACTGTGAGATTCTTAACTCCAATAAACTGTTAAAAGAAAAAGAAGAAAATAGCTCTGTGGCTCTGGTGAGGTGGTAGCCCTGAGCACAAAGAACGTCAAAGACCATGCCCAGGCCTAGTTCAAACCCAAGAAACACCAAAAGAAGAAAAAAGAAAGAGGAAGAGGAAGAGGAAGGGGAAGAGGAAGAGGAGGAAAGAGAAGGAGAAGGAGAAGGAGGAGAAGAAAGAGAAGATGAAGGAGGAGGAGGAGGAGGAGGAGGAAAAAGAATTCATTATACATACATATATATATATATATTGTATATGCCACAAAATTGAGAAAAATAGAGCAGGTGTTGAAGGGTGTTGAAATGTTGAAGGTATGACACAGTTCAAAGATACATTGTGTGCATACACTGCTTTGTTAAATGGCAAAAAATTCAATACATACCCTAAAAGTTATGAAAAGTGAGAGAAGGGGAGAGTTGGATCTTTATGGTGGCCATTGCCTATCATTTAAGCTAAAAGACACAAATATGGAGACTTCCTCTGTCTTACAAAAACTCAATCAAGGACTATTTCTTTATTAGCATTCCATTTAAGCATCCATCACAAAAGTAATTTTCCTAACACCTAGCTGAGAAAATAGGAGACATTATTGCTGGCCATTATGAAATCAGAAACAATATTCATGTATATTGCTGGTTTAAAAGAGGTTAAGGTTTGTTTATTTCAGCATTTAATAAAATTAATTCTTTGTTTCTGTTCTGGGGATTGAACTCAGGGCCTGAGCTTTTTTCCTGAGTTTTGTAGTTCAAAACTAGCACTCTACCACGTGAGCCACAGTTCCATTTCCTGCTTTCTGATGGCTAATTCGAGAAATAAGTGTCTCAAGGACTTTTGTACTGGGGCTGGCTTTGAACCACAATCCTCAGCTGAATATCTAGGATTATAGATATCAATCACTGGCACTTTGTTCAAATTAGTTATTTTTTTCTCTTTGATATCACTCTTTGATTTCTATGTTATTTGAGATATACTCAAATCTCTCTAGCTATGCGTAAAGTTAATGATATAGTTATACTACACCTAATTATAAACTATAATAAATGTTACATATCATTGCAGACATTAATGAATCTCCTGGCTTTTTGGATTATTTTCTTGAAGCATTTTAAAATCAGCAGAACACTATATGATAATCATAATCTGATGTTAGAAACTAAAGATTAGCATGTTTACTACCCAAAAAATCCAATGCTACCAGGCACTGGTGGCTCAAGATTGCAATCCTAGTTACCCAAGAGGGAGAAGAACTTAGAGAGTTGAAATTTGAAAGCATCCCAGAGAGATGAATCTAAAAGAATGATGACCAATTACCCAGCAAAAGCCCAAAGTAGAGTCAAGGCTCAAGTGGTTGAACAACCAGCCTTGAGCCAAAAAAATCATTATAATTGTGCTTGAAGCCATAAGTTCAAGCCTAGGACTAGTCAAAATTAATGCAGCTGTGGCCACAGCAATAGCAGTGGTCATTTTGGTTGTGGTATTGGCCAATGGGCCATCGGAAACCGCAGTGATGGAAGCCACTCGCAGCCCCAAGAGCCACCAGCATGGCACATGGAGTTGAGGAGTTCCAGGGGAAACCACCACCCTTCAGCCTCCAGAGAGCATGGAGGGAGAAATGCACCCCAACTTTTCCAAAAAAGCTGCTATGTTGTAGGCACTAGGGTAGCAGCATCCTTACAATGGTTGTTATGGTAATGATGGTGTCAAAAGCAACCAGCTGGCCCAAGGGCCTGGGGTGCTTTCACTGCTGTTTTTGAACCCAAGCATTGATGAGCTCACACGGATGGCCTCTAGGTGCCATCACAAGGGAACAGGGAGTCCAGAGAGGGAAACATCAGAGCTTTAGAGGTTTGTGCCCTGGACAGCAGCAGCCTCAAGGTGCTTGCCATGGTAATGATGATGATGATGATGATGGTGGTGGTAGTGTTGGTGGTGGTGGTGGTAGTGGTGGTGGTGGTGGTGGTGGTAGTGGTGGTCTTGGTGGTGGTGGTGGTGGTGGTAGTGGTGGTAGTGGTGGTCGTGGTGGTGGTGAAGAGTCTGTAAGTGGCCCTCAGCTTCATGATAGAGAGAGACAGAGAGAGACAGAGACAGAGACAGAAAGAGACAGAGACAGAGAGACCAGAGAGACAGAGGAAGTTCTAGAGACAGTTCTCTCTAGAACTGTGGCTATGAACCTAATTAGTCCATGTGGAATTTGAACAAATTAGAAAATAATCATCTCACCCTGTATTCTGAGACTACATAAAATGTTCATTATTTAGCTCAGACCTTTGACATTATTCAGTAAAGACGCAAAAACTAGATAACAAAATAGCAAAAACAGCAAAAAACACATGCACGTCTAAGACAGACAGACAGACACACACAGCAAAACAACTCTTGCCAATAAAACAGAAACAAATCACATAAACCTTTTGTTTTTAACTACACAAAGTTATACAAAATATAATTTGTATGAAAATTTAGTGGAAAGATAAGAATAAGAAAGCACAGTTTGAAAAGTAAATATGAAATAATAGTTAATTAAAGTATAATCATAACAAGGACTTTTTTGTGTAGCTAGGACTGGGGCCTGAACTCAGGGCCTCACATGACTTTTTCAGTCAAGGTTGACTCTACTACTTGAGCCACATCTCCATTTTCTGCTTTCTGACTAGCCAGGGACAATGCCCAGCCCTGAGTTCAAGCCTGAGTTCGCGCACACATATACACATAAGAAAACTCTACATTTTGGGGGTTGGAAGCATGGCTCAGTAGAACATTAGCACCAATAAGCAAAATTGGTGCTAAGCAAAACTTCTGGCACCTATTATTGCAGCAAAAATAGATAGTGGGGAGGAGGAGAGGGAGGAAGGGAAGGAGGGAGAGAGGGAGGAAGGGAGGATGGTGGAGGGAGGGAGGATGGGAGGATAGGGAGTGAGGGAGGATTGGGAGCTAGGGAGGATATGGAGGGAGGGAGGGAGGGAGGGAAGGAAGGAAGGAAGGAAGGAAGGAAGGAAGGAAGGAAGGAAGGAAGGAAGGAAGGAAGGAAGGAAGGAAGGAAAGAGTGTCAGAAACTTTTCTGCCCAGGTTGGCTTCAAACCCCAATCCTCAGATCTCAGCCCCATGAGCAGCTAGGATTATAGACAGGAGCCCCCAGTGCCCAGGAATAATCAACAATCTAAACTTAGAATAGTACTTTGTATATGCTTGGAACAATTCTGAGCACAAAAAATGTATTAAAGCTTTGATAGAAGCATTGGGAGAGGATTCCAGCTCATGAGTATTAGCTGGTCTTGTGTCTCCAGTCTTCATTCTTAAGTGATGAATTTCTCAAAAATAACACCTGAGAAGACTAACTTTGGTTCTGGAGAGAACAGGTCGGCAACTTGGCTGTGATCTGGAATCTCCTCATACAAATTGACAGGTGTATCTTTCATCTCAGAAGGTTATTCTGGGAATATAGAAATATCACATAATGGAACACAGTGAAAGTGTTATAATTAACAAAACATTTGAAAATACTTTAGAAGTGTTCAAGAACAGATTTGACTTTACAGAAAATTGAATCATTTGTATATAGGACAAACATCATAAACAGTTCAGTCAATGTTGGCCATGGTGGTATAGTCCTGTAATCTCAGTATTTGAACAGTGGTAGCAGGAAGAGTGTGAATTTAAGACCAGCCTGAGCTACAGTTTGAAACCTGGCCCAAACAAAATAAGAAAACAAAAAACCAAAGCCCAAACAGCCAAACAGTTAAGTAATGTGCTAAAATTTATAGTAATAAACAAACCTCGAGAAGTTGTTGACAAAATAGTATAATACAGTACCAAAAATGTATAAAACATCGCAACTATTGTAAACTTAATGCCCATTATGCATATGAAGATTTTCTTCCTTTGTGCCAATCTTTATAAGACATTTTACAATTTTATTTATGGTAATGAATTTATTGGCTGCCAACTTTCCCATAAAGTTTCTTTTATTAATCTTCACTGGGATTGAACTCAGTGCCGGGGCACCATCTCTTAGCTTTTTCTTATCCATGGTGGTATTCTACCACTTAAACCACAACTCTACTTCTGCCTTTTTTTTTGTTAATTGTAGATAAGACTCCCACAGACTTTTCTGCCCTCACTTTGTGTAAAACTTGATCCATAGATCTAGGGTTACAGATAGGAAACTATGGGCTTCAATGATCAGTCCTTTAATGACTGTATGGGGACTGTATGATCTTTAATGACTTCCTTCCTTTTTGAGATAGAAGGTAACGTGGCATTTCTTTTTCCTTTGATCTATATTTGTAAAAGAACTTACAATTTTTAGCAATTTCATTGTGGAGTAATTGGTAAACAGTAAAATCTCCAACATAAAGCATACAATTTAATAGGCTTTGGCATGCATCCACACCCAGGAAACTATCACAAACAAGATAATTAGTATAGCATTCACCCACAGAAGTTTTCTCTTTCCCCTCATCCTCTTCCTATATCACATGCTTTACTCCCCCTACTTCCACCTCCAATTCCCTAGCAATTATTGCTATACTTTCTGCCACTATGCAATCATTTATATCTTCCAAAATTCCATACAATCATAACCATACAGTAAAGATTCAGATTGTCTGGCTTCTTTCACAAGGTATAATTACTCTAAAATTTACCGATGCTGTTTCATGCATCAGGAGTTACTTTCCTTTTATTGCTTGTCTCCTTGGCTCACCTTGTGTGGGGTTATTCTCAGGTTTATCCTATTATTTGAAAGTCGTCAAGTGGACAGTATGCTTTGAATTCTCATGAGAAAATTAAAGACTGGTACTGTTGGGTCATTTGGTAATTGGTCATTGGGTCATTTGGTAATTGTGTCATTTCATCCTGAAGAAAGTAACAAACATTTATTGGATAATGGTTTTATTTTTTCATTCCTATCAGTAGTGGAAGAGAGTTTTGCTTGACCAACAGTCTGGCCATTATTTGGTAATGGTCAATTGTTTTTAAATTGGTGTTGGAGATTTTACTCATTGTCATTTTAAGTTTCATGTGCTAAATGTAATGTAGAATCTATTTTTTAATGTATATGAGATCAAGTAAAACTCGTTTTCTTTGCTCTTTCTTGGTTGAGGGATTTTTCTGTTGTTATTGTTCTTTATGTTGATATTGGCTCTTAGCTTGGTGAAGAACTTGCTCTCACTTGGCTTTTTTGATCAAAACTCATGCTCTACCACCTGAGTCACAGCTCCTTTCATGTTTTCTTGTTAATGGGAGATAAGCCTCTCATATACCTTCTTGCCTGGGCTGGCTTTAAACCTCAGTTCTCAGATTTCAGCTCTTGAGTAGTTAAGGTTCTAGATGTGAACCACCAAAGTCAGGTTTGCCAGGCAAAGTGAGTAATGTTTTCCTATATAAATGACATGTGAGAATTTTATATTTCCATTTACCAATTATATTTATAAATACAATTCTTTTTTGGGGGGGTCCGGTCGTGGGGCTTGAACTCTGAGCCTGGGTGCTGTCCCTCAGCTTTTCAGCTCAAGGCTAGCGCTCTACCACTTGAGCCACACACCACTCTGGCTTTTTTCATTTTTGCTTATGTGGTGCTGAGGAATCAAACCCAGGGCCTCATGCATGCAAGGCAAGAGCTCTACCACTGAGCCACCTTCCCATCCCCAAATACAATTTTGTTTCAATTTATACATGCAATTTATTTCTTATGTGAAACTTTAATTCTGTGACCTTTCAATTCACATACTGAACATTTAGTAAATTCTTTGGATAATCATGTCATGATAAACAGAGTTTTCTTTTCTTTTTTATTTTATCCTAACCTCTTTCACTCCTTTTTCTTGAATTATTAAACAACCTAGGACTTCTAGTACCGTTTAGAACAGGGCTGTAAGAAACTTTGTTCTTGCTTTGTTATTGATCTTCCTATTCTTGATTGACAGACTTTTTCCTCTTGGGACATTGAAGATGAATCTCTTCTTTCTACTAGCTGAGTTTTATATCAAGATTTGGTATCTTTGTTTCTTTCTGTACCTGGATCTATTTCCTTCTTCTCTTTCTTCAGTTTTGCTTCTTTCATTTTTGAGTAGTTTCATTAGGACATATACACTTTCATATCTAGTGCAGATTTTCTTTGATTTTGCATGTGTTTTTAGGCATGCCTCTTTAATGCGTGGGTTTACAGTGTTCTACATACTAGGAAATACATGGTTGTAGGTGTGTGTAGGTGCAGATGCGTGTGTGTGTGTGTGTGTGTGTGTGTGTGTGTCCATAGTGGGGCTTGAACTCAGTGCCTGGGCACTGTCACTGAGCTCTGTACTCAGGCTCATTCTCTGGGACTTGACCACCAGCAACACTTCTGGCTTTATTGGTGCTTAGAGATAAGAGTATCACAGGCTTTCTATCGCTAGGCTGGATTGTTGGATCTGAACAGTGATCTTCAGATCACAGCGTCCAAAGTCGCTATGATTACAGGTGTAAGCTGCAGGGATTACACAATGTGGTCATTTTTAAATTTTCCTTTTTAGGTAGTCCACTGAATTATTTTTTTAATTAATTAGTCTTTCTACATTTTTTTGCTGTTTTATTGAAGCAGCAGCATCTCAGAGTCCATACTGGCCTGGACTATGTAGTCCAACTATGTTTGCTGTGAATTTATGATAATTCTGACTCTGCTTCCATAATGCTGAAATTATAGGTGTAAACTATCATTTTCAAACCTCTCTACAACTTCTAATTCACTGTTGATACAATAGTTATTTTTTCATCCATGCATATTAGTTTTCACTAGAAGTTTGCTTTTGAAAATAACTTTATGCAGATAGATATAACTATAAGTATAGAGAGTATAAATCACAAACACATAATTTCCACATCTCTATTTAAGATGAAAATTTCTTCCTCTTGCACAAATGACAAAATTAGAATGTTATTAGGTATACTGAAAGAATATAAATTACGATAGTTATAATCAATTTTCTTATGTCTTTGCCCATTAATTCAACCATCTGTCATTTATTTATCATTTTAATTTATTGATTTTTTTCTCAAATTTCTGGCTCAAATGTCAAACTTGGCATGTTTGCCACTTTTTTGACTAAATTACAGATATTGCATATTTTAAATTTTTTGTTAACTTTTATTTTTTATTTTTTTATTGTGAAAATACTGTACAGAGAGGTTACAATTACATGGGCAAGATAATAAGTACAATTCTTATCAAGCATTGTAGCCTCCTCCTTTGTTTCCCCTTCCCTTCCCTTCCCAGCCTTCCCTGCTCCCCCCACCCAATCCTCGCTGCCCCCCGCAAAGTTGTAAAGTTCGTTTTCGACATAACGACTTGTACATCTCATTGTTACAATGGGTCCACCTGTATCCCTATTTAAACGATTTGTTTTTCCCCTTCCCCTCCACCGACATCAAATACAGTGAAAACAGGGGTTGTACTGTGGCGGAGGGACATACAAAGCAACAAAGAAATAATCGCATAAAAGAAAAAAAATTTGAATACATATCTTAGGGTTCATTTCCCTAACATTATCTTATCTGACCTTTTGTGCTTGACTCAGACATATACTAGATATTACAAATAAGGGAAACCATGGTTTTAAATTTTAGAAGGCTGCACCAAATTTTATTTTTACAGACTTTCTTGTGTCCGTTCTGTAATTTAGCTAAAGTCCTTGGAAACCACGTGATTCTTTTAGCTCCAGTTCCTAATGTTCATTAGACATTCAGAGCAAACTTTCCAGACTAATACCTAACCTTCCTTGCTTTGTGAGGTCAAAATACAATCTGAGTGCTATCCCTAATTCTCCACATTATATAGGAAATTCTGGCTAAAGGTAGAACATTATTCCCAATCTCATGTGAGACCTGACTTTATTTCCGTTCATCCTTCTTACCTCAACTTTAGTGTATTCCTGATACTCTTGTACCTCTAAGTATCCAGTTGAAGACTGAAAACTGCTGAATGCCAATAAAAACCTGTTTGTCTGTCTGTCTGTCTCTTTCTTTCTCTCATTTACTCTTGGGAGCTAGCTATTTTTACATCTTGGTACTCTCAAGCAGATGTTCCATTCAGGTGAAGTTGGTAACAAGGATCAGGGTCCCTTGTTGGTTGGGTACAATATTTTTCACTGTGTTGGTTGATATATTTAGGCAAGGTATTTTTTTCAGGTGAACGTTTAAGTCTCCTTTAGTTTCTGTTACTGTGTATTGGGGGCATGCAGAGTTAGACTTATCAAGGTCATAACTATGCTAAATTCACAACTTTTGTCTATTCATTTTGGCTCCCAGTTTCTATTTAATTAATTTATGCTCTTAGTTTTACTATCTACATTCTTTTGCTCACTATACTGTCAATCTATGTATATTTTTCTAGCTTCTCAGGGAACTTTTATTGAGCACATTTTTATTCCCATGAGGATATTGGAAACTATAAGTTTTACTCTACCAAATTCTTCAGTCATAGATCATATTGTGTTCACTGTCAATGTCAAATAATTTCCAAATTCATGTATGAATTTTTTTCTCCAACAGTTCATTTGGCCATTGTTTGATTTATTTCCAAGTAGTTTGAATTTTTTGATATTTCCTGACTATATTTCTAGTTGAGTAATAGTTATGAAATGAGTACAAATTTGTTAATTTTATTGTTATCATTTCTGACCTTTACTATTTTAACAATTAACTTTATTTTAATTGATAAATGAAAACATAAATAAAAAATAAATGAAAAACAATGTTTTTTTGTATTATGCATGTAAGATCATGCAAAGTTATCTTCTAGTGACTGAGCCACTTCACGTAACATAATTACCACCATGTTCATCAATATTGCTACAAATGATAGGATTCAATTGTTTATGTCTGAATATCATTTCATGCATATTGTATGATATGTTCTTTACTTATTAATGAGTTGATGGACGTTTTTAAGTTTATATTTTTAACTTTCATAACAGTTATGCATTGACTACGAAGTACAAATGTTTCTTCACTGTAATAATTTCATTTTCTTTGGAATTATACCCAGATGTGGTAATACTGGATCATCTAATAGTTCTACTTTCTGGTTTTTTCTTAAGAAACTATCTTTCTTCCACAATGGCTACATTTAGTTACGTTTAAGCATTATATGAAAGTTCTGCTGATTCTTCATCTTTTCCATTATGTATTATCTTCAAAGTATTTTTAATAAAAGCCATACTTAGTAGATTGAGGCTCAATCTCATTGTAGTTTTGATTTTCATTTTTCTGATGTTTAGAAATGCTGAGTATTTCTCATTAACTCCAACGTCATGTGTTATATCTTCTTTGAGACGTGACTATTTTTTGCCTATTGTCCATTTTTTAAAAATCGGGTTATTTTTATCCTATTCATTTTTAGAATTGCTCTTTTGATTAATGCCGGGTACTTTTCTATTCTATTCTATTTTTATTACCTTAAAGACATTGTATGACAGAGATGCGTTGAACAAAGCAGTTTATGAATATAGTACATCTTGACTCATGTGATCCCACTTATTATTTCCTGCAATATCCCACCCCAACTTCTCTCCTCAAGCTTTCTAGTATCATAGAATACACATTGATATACATATCCGCCTCACATGAGATACCAGATATTTTTCCTTCTCAATGGGTTGTCTTTTCACTGTTTGGTTTGTGCCCCTTGTGAATCATGAGCTTTTCAATTGATGTGACTCAAGCTGTTTCTTAGGCTTTTGTGGTGGTATTCAAAACATGGTTGAGCTTTCCAACACCGCGACTTCCCTATATGTCCTCCTAGTGGTTTCCAGTAACACATTTAAGTCTTTAAGTAATTTTTGTAAATGGTGAGTGAAGTTATAATATCTCTTGGGAAAGACTGAGGATTGAACTCAGAGCCTTGAACACACTGGGCAAGCTCTCAATCACTTGAACCAGGCACCAACCCTCTAAGTAGTTGCTTTGAATGATTAGTATATTTATGGCATATTATGTCTTCTCTTTTATTTCAGACTGCCTCAATCTTAACACTTCCTGGTATATGACATAATTGTTTTTCATGGTCTCATGTTTGTACCTAAAATGACATATTGTATTCTTTTTGTTTTAGTCAGTCATGGGACTTGAACTCTGGGCCTGGGCTCTGTCCCTCAGCTCTTCAGCTCAAGGCTAGTGTTCTACCACTTGAGCCACAGTGCCACTTCCAGTTTTCTGATGGTTTATTGGAGATAAGAAGCTCATGGACTTTCCTGCCTGGGCTGGCTTTGAACCAGGATCCTCAGATCTCAGATTCCTGAGTAGCTAGAATTACAGGCATGAGCCACCAGCACCTAGCCCATATTCTACATTTTAATCAATATGTTTAGTCTATTGAATGCTCATTTGTTTATGATATATTTGACTTAAATTTATATTAATTATAATATTATTCTATTTTATTATCATTATTTTTTTGGGTCCGGTCGTGAGGCCTGAACTCTGGACCTGGGCGCTGTCCCTCAGCTCTTCAGCTCAAGGCTATCGCTCTACCACTTGAGCCACAGCGCCACTTCCGGCTTTTTTCATTTTTGCTTATGTGGTGCTGAGGAATCAAACCCAGAGCCTCATGCATGCAAGGCAAGCGCTCTACCACTGAGCCACCTTCCCAGCCCCTATAGTATTATTTTAAAATTTGTCATATCCTTATGTTTCATTTTTATGATCTATTTTTGGGATTCAAATTGCATTTTGCTCTTTTTTCTTTTTTTGGGGGGGGTCCAGTTGTGGGGCCTGACCTCTGGGCCTGGGCGCTGTCCCTCAGCTTTTCAGCTCAGGGCTAGCGCTCTACCACTTGAGCCATAGCGCCACTTCCAGCTTTTTTCTTTTTGCTTATGTGGTGCTGAGGAATCAAACCCAGGACCTCATGCATGCAAGGCAAGTGCTCTACCACTGAGCCACCTTCCCAGACCCGCATTTTGCTCTTTTTTTAATCTCTCTTTTTAGCTATAGTTTATTTTTTGTGGTTGTCATAGAAATTATATTATAAAACTTTCAGTTACCATAATTTATCTGCAAATAATATTACTGAATATACAATATAGTACACTACCAGCAGAGCAATTCATTTATAATTGGGATTACCATATAAACGATTATTATGAATGCATGCATGGAAAACATAAAACTGAATGTATGTGTCTCTTGTTTCATTTGTTTCTTCTTAATATTCTGATCATGTAACAGTTTTTAAAAATAAATGCATGACAAAGAAATATTAAGATTTAAAAGAAAACTCTATCAGACTTCTTAAATATTTGCACCATATTTAATATGCTAATTTTTAATATGATAAGGTAATCTATGGAATTAGTTAGCACACATTAATTTACATACCTTGAAACTTACCTGGAAAGATTCTTATATATTTCAAACCAGAAAATAAAGTAGTACAAATAATGTAAAGAGTACAAAAGCACCACATGTGTCATTGACACAAAGCAATGTCTCCCAATAACTGTGATTAGTTCAATTAAATACACACTAAGTGTATAGCATTTTGTCAGAAGCAAAACTTGCACTGTTGCCAAACCTACAATGTGTTACTAAAACCATATTCTATATGTCTATTGCAACATACCAAAGTGCTCTAAAACTCAGTGGTATAAAACAATTACAATTTTATTATGATTGTAATTTCTGTAGATAGAAATGTGGGTTGAGAACAGCAGGAATTGTTTTCAACTCTTCTCCATAATGGTGGGGAAATTTCTGAGAGGTGTTTTATGTTGTGCGGAAAATCATTACCTTTTCTCACATGCCTTGTTCCTGGACTTGGAATAAATAGAAGGTTCAGTTCAGTTGAAACCAGTCAGTAGAATATCTCTAATATCTCCAGATAGCATGATTGTTATGAATGTCTTCCAGTACTGCAGGTGACATCTGACTAGAATTGTTCAGATAGTGAGCCTTCAGAGAAAGCCAAACAGAAAAATCTAAAGGACATTTCTTGAATACTACCTTGAGCTGTCTACACTACATTTAATCGTATACCTTACTGGATAGAAGACAAAGGAATAGTTAGGGTGCACCTCTTAAGGAGGAATGGACTATATGAAAGAAAATAGCAGATGGAAGATTGTACTAAGGAATTAAACATAGAACATTGGCAGTATCAACTAAAGAAAAGCATATGTATGGTGTCGCTCCTTAGAAAAACTAACTCATAGCCCAGGAAAGTGGGGGAAATGAAGTCATAATAGTTAATACATAGCCTATGAAACTAGGAAAATTGAGGGAGAGGGTTTGGGATCTCTGGACGAGAAGGATGAAAGGACTGACATCAAGATACAGTGTACCTATTAACTGACATGTTGAATGGTAAATTATTTGTACAACCCAAGATAATAATAAACAAAAGGAACAAATGAGGCGCTATTGGGGTCCATTTTATAGAGCATATTCAGGGAACTCAACTCAGAAGCAGCTATAGCTTGGCAGAATGTAGAAAAAAACATGAAAATATTTGGCAATGGTATAGGATATTAGAGTCAATATTACTGTAATGACCCTGGAAAATGAGAAAAAAATAACAGGCTTTAGGTCAAAAAGGAAAAACAAAAAGGTCACTTTGTCTTGAGGGTAACAAGAATAAACTAATCAAGAGATCCTGAGCATAGTGCAAGAAGCCGCAGCACTCTGTCATTTTGAAAAACCCTGTTAAAGCTAGGGACCTGGTGGCTGAGACTTGCAAACTTAGCTTCCCAAGCCTCTGAGATTTGAGACTCAAGGCATGAAAGTCTATGGGACTCTTATCTCCAATTAATCACTAAAATAATGGAAGTGGAAGTATGGCTCTACTGGACAAAAATATGAGGCCCTGTGTTCAAGACCTACAACTATAAACCACACATACACACACACACACACACACACACACATCACACACATCCAATAATATTAAGCCAAATGGAATCCTTCTCAATGTTCTTGAAATCCATTGGTGAATTATAAAAGAACTAGGGTAACCTAACTTGCTCTGTTACAACAGTTGTGACTAGTGCCACTTAGAGGAATAAATAGGAAAGAAAGCCTGGTATGCAGAGAAGGTGACACAATCAGCCAGCAGGTAGACATTAGGGTCATGATCTTTGTGGTAAGGAAAGAGGTGTGGTAGAATGGCTCAAAGAAGCAATCTGTTTCCTTTCTTTTTGTCTTTTTTCTTTTCATAAGAAATGAGAGATTTTACTCATGGATTAAAAGTAGTATTGGAGAAAATCAAGGAACTTGAGGATAATGTTTAGCTTTCCAGTAAGAATTGAGTACAGTTCAGTGCTATTAATTATTATAGGGGAAAAGGTAGTAAAGAACACTGAGAAACAGATAGATAGATACATGGACAGACAGACAAATGGAGAGAGAGGAAGAGAGAGAGAGAAAGAGAGAAAGAGAGAGAGAGGAAGTAAAATTCTCTTTTGAACATGTTACCTTTGGGATAACCCATTCTATCTCTACTATGTTTTAAATGTTTGGTGCACTGGGGAACTGTCAGGAGAATAAAATTATGATGTTTGTGAGCATCTAGTACAAAAGACTCCAATACTCACTAGAAATATGATTCATATGAAGCACTTTTGTAACTCAAGGAAAAATAATGTAAAAACATGTTCCTAGTTAAATGTTTATTATGCTATCTATTACAAGTGCACAGGGTCCGATTCTACTTCTAAATCATGTTTTCTCCCTAACAAGTTAAGAAACTACAAGTGGGAAAAAAATGTAGGTCAGAAAGGCCCTGTATTATTTAACACCAGATTCAGTCCCTTACAACATTTGAATTATTAACATTATCATCAAAGTCAATGTCCAGAGACTACATTTTGCTTCCAACCTCATTCCATTATTGAACTGAACTCTAAAATGGTGCTTCTAGCATAAAATGAACAACCTAGTCTATCTTCCTCCTGGGCCCCCAATCATCACTTCCTGTGATCTCGGGGGTATTTCAGGAAGAGCGAATTTGAGGTAGAGAGATCTGTATGATTGCCAGAGGCCATCTCTGGGTCAGCTATAGGCAGGTGAGAACCTGTTTCTTCTCTTCTTTATGTTTGTAATCTGGGTACAATTTAGTAAGGAAAGAATGAAGGTGTTACCTGATTTACTCCATTTTAGAAAACTTTTGGTCAAAACAAAATTCTCAAAAAACTCATAAAAGTCATAAAAAAGTATTGAGAAAAATAACTAGTGGATTAGAGGCATAGCTCAACTGATAGAGCTATTCTTGCCTAGCAAGGGTTAAGGTCTGAGTTCAAATCCCAGTACCATGACAAAAGGAAACAATGACAACCAAGGATAACTATTTCTAATTTAAAGTTACACAGAGACTGATCAAGTCCTCTTCAATCATTGTATTCACATGTACTGTGAAGTAATTTTGATTTAACAGACTCATACTTGGTTATGAGGGGGGTTGATTGCTGTAAGTGTATGTTTCAACTTTTATAAGATTTGAAATGTATAAAACATATATGTGTTATGCATATATCAAATCTTATAACAATCTTAAAAGACATGTGTTGTTTATCCAATGTTACTACAAAACAAATTCATAAGTATATGCCCTGGATATTATAAATTATAAAAAAAGGCACTGGGCTTTGACTCAGAAACTCATAGTTACCTGTGGAAACAATAACAATGGAATTCGTAAGACAAAATGTATCATTATATTTTGCTCTATTAAAGTTTCCAGAATTATTTGAAATAAGTGACTCACAGGATTTGCAAATCCACATGGAAATGCTTCTCTCAATATTGTTTATGTTTGGCTTCATTTACTAAAGAGAATATCTTGATTGAATATAATAGAGAAAATAGTGAATTTAAGTAAAAATGGCCCTGAACTGAAGTACAAGTGGAGAACAAAGGGAAGAATCTCATACTATAATAAGGGCTCACAGAGAGACCTCCTTTGATCCAGGTTTTAAGGTACTTTCCACAGATTATGTTTTGCTACTTTCCTTTTGCTTTTAAATAAATTTAATCTGTCTGCTTTAAACAATTTCCTGCCTTTTTAATTCTTTAACTGGCTGAGAAAACAAATCCATACTCCTAGACAGGATCTCTGTCAAATTTACTTTTGTAAGGGTGCATAATCACACTTATAAAATGCAATGTATAGCTTAGTATTCTAGGTTTCTTTTTGCTCTTCTACACAGATCATCTTTATTATTAAAATTATAATTAATTGTGTTGAATATTTTTTTCATTTATTATATTCTCACGAGCATGAAATGTTTTGTTAGGGTATCAGAAATCCCAAATCTACTCAATTTTTGTGAGTTGGTGAAATGAACAGATGGCTAATAATACTCAGTACACTCAGGAAAAATGAGTCTCTATATTCTGGGAAAATTTATATTCTAAAAATGCATAACATTTTTTCTTTCAACCCAATAATTACTTACTACTTTCTAGATTCCATATATCCACACAAAGATATTTCTTAACCCAAAAGAACTCTAATTTTCACAAGAATTATTTGAGTCTATTTTTCCAAATGTTATTGTCTCTTAATCTATAGAGTTCTGTGCTCCTAATTCCAAGATAGAGGAGAATGGGTGGTGACATTCATTTTTTTTTCTTTCTTCTTCACAATATCCCACATTACATCTCAAGAATTCTCTGGTTAACACTCAAAAAATACTCATCCGTTATAAACCTTAAGACAGTATTTTTGAAATTAAGGTTTATTATAACCTTTTAGCTGGGTGTCATTGACTTATGCCTGTGATCATAGCTACTCAGGAGACCAAAATCTGAGGATCATGGTTTGAAGCCAGCATGAGCAGGAAAGCCTGTGAGACTCTCATCCTCAATCAGCAAAAGTTTAGAAGTGGATCTGTGGTTAAAGTGGAAAACTGCCAGACTTGAGAAAAAAGTCAGGCCCAGAGCTCAAGACACTGAGTTCAAAATCCCATACGGCCCCCCAAAAGTAGTTGTACAAAAGAGTTGGTATTCACTGAAGCAGTTTATGAATACAATGCACTTCGAGCAATGTCACCCTTTACAAGATTATTACCAACCCCTCCCAACCCAACCCTTTCCTTACTTACATTAATGTTAGGTTATGTATTGAATATTATCAGACCAGTTCCTATGTACAATGAATCTTAATCTGTGTCAGCACTTCAACATTTTCACCACCCATCCATCCCCCATTCTCAATTCTATGATATAAACAATGAATTTTTGCTTGCATTCTCCCAGCTTCTCTCTTCATTCTTTTACATTCCTCCTTTTGGCTCTACCCTTTTGTTGTATAATCCAATGTATTTCATTTTGTAACATGTCATCTAATTAATAACTAGACAAATAGCACACATTTGGTGATGTAATGGCGTCAAACTGCTATGAATTTTCTAAGTGCTTACTCTAAATGTCAGTATATCATTCATCTGGGGAACACACATTGAGTCATGTTAGATTTGCTTGTATCCACAGAAACTACTGAAAAGGAGTGGGAAGAAAGCCCTTACTTCGGTGAGGTCCTCATCTTCTGTGTCTCTGACATTGCTTTCATCTGACATCCTGTCGTGCGCTCTCTCACTTTAAGCAAAATGATCATCATCAAGTGTGTTGCCATCCATTTGGCAGATGATATTAAATCAATTCCAACTCATCTTATAATTAGACCGACCTTTGAGGTTTATAAGCCTGAGTGTTTGAGGAGTCTGTGGGAAATATTCATATTTTTTTGAAAAATCAATATGAAGGCTATTCTGGTTTGGCTCTCATATTTATTAAGTGCAGAGTGGTATTTTGTAGGGATATTTTATGATCAGTGTATGAGCAACATTTCATTAAGCTATATTTGCATTAATTTAGTGGTTAATGGTGTCTCAAATCAAAAGAGCTGAGATCTCAGAGGTCTTCCCCATCCCTTCTAAGCAATGATATCTCCATTTCCATGCTATAAAAATTCACTACAGGAAAACATGTTCTCATTAAAGAAAATATATCCCATTGGTTTCCAAGTTGGTAGGCTGAGTCCTATGAAAATATCCAATTTGGTAAAATTCCCATTGTCCCTCTTACCAATGCACATTGTTAAATGAAATTAAATCATGTTTGTTTCCCTAATGTGCAACCTCAAGCCAAAATAGATGAACATTTTCTACTGTGGCAAACATGCCAGTAACAAATAGTTCCAATTTAATATCCTGACACAAACAAGGAACATCCTTGAACTTTTAGTTCTAAACACATCACCAGGGCAGGTACCATAGGTACTGGCTTTGATTAAACTGTAGGTATTTCTTTGGTTCTACCAAACATCTTTAAGAAAAGCTCTAGAATAGAAAGTATTCTTCAGAGAGTCTTCAGACCTTGCAATCCAAAACTGAGAATGTTGTCAAGATTCCATGGGTTTAATTTTCTATGGGTTTTTAATATGCAAATCTTAAATGTCAGAATTGCTAAATTTAATGTGAAGGCCTGAGGTTTAGGAATTGTCCTTGTTTGGTTGCTTAGTAAAGTTGGTCTGCCTCTAGAAGAGTTTATCTCCATATGTCATGATATTTTGATATATTCTTTACAGTACAAACAAGTCTAATTGTGTTTTATGACATGTTTGACTTTATATACAAATAAATTTCTTTAGCATTTAATCAGAACTAGATGTAGAGCGATACAATAAAACAAAAAACAACAACAAAACCAAATGATACTGAAGCCTTCTAGTGGTTTCAGGAAACCCTCAGGTCCATGTGATCTAAGGATTAAAGTAACCCAGAATGTGTTGGGCGTGGTGGGTATTAAGATGTGAGCCAAGAGCTTATTTATACAGTCTTGATCTTCCACTGTATTAATGCCTTACTTCTAGTTTCCCCGCTTCTCTCCCAGACTTGAATCCAGCTTTCCACATCGGGATAGGGCCAGAGACGTGTTCAGGGAACCAGAGAGGATCCATGACTCACTCCATAGATTCCCGGAGAGTAGACAGGTGTTGGAACTTATCTGGGCAATGAAAAATGGAAGAGAGCTAAAGCATATCAATTTCCTTTCTTAAACCTATGCACTATGCTCCTAAAGTTCTTTCCAGGTTGGTTTAGCAAGGGAAGTGCAATGGTATATGCTAGGCAACTTGCTTTTACTCTTCAGGCTCATTGTGTAGACAAATACACTAGGAAACAAACATTTAAACTTCTTTGCTTATCCTGCACATTTTCTAATACCATTTCTCACATATTTGAGGAATATTCCCCAAATATACATTCATGCCTTATTTGTGCACTGTACTATTTTCTTCAAATCTATCTCCAAGCTTGCAGCTACAAAGACCACCTTTGTTGGAAACACTAGTAGATGAGGAATATTGATAACGCAGGAGAGGAGATGACTGGAATTCATAGACCCTTCTGATAATCACTGAAAACAAGACAAATGTCAGCATCAGATTTTAGCTTAAGAGTGAGTCTCAGAAGACAAATGATGGCCTGTGAGCTCTCCTATTCTTTCTATAAAACAGACCATGACACAAATGAAGAAAAATTATTTTAGCAATCATTTACTTCACACACCATTTGTAGACCCAACTTCAAAAACCACTCAAGTTCCATATTCCATTAGTCATACTGCTGAGAGGGAGACACGCATCCCAGGGACATTAAATCAGTAAGGCAGGAGAATGTCATTTTCTGGGTTCTAAGCAGATACAAATGAAGTGAGCTTTTGAAAAGCAGTCCAGCAAATCAGCAGCAATACAGTAACAATAATAGCAGACATTCACTATTTTATTATATATCATACATAATATTGATAATTTAGTTTCATGGTCGATCCTTCTTAGCATAATTACTATTTTGCACAGGAAAGATACTGAGGCACAAGCATATTACATACCCTTTAAGTAACATTAGATAGATAGTTAGATAGATGATAGAGATATGCTTCTTATAATTTTCCATTTCAATTGAGCAATTATAAAGCAGATAAGATTATTTTACAAAATCTTGCACTAATTAGAAAATGGAAAGGAGCACTGCCATCTCATGCTAATACAGAACAGTGCAATGAAATAAATCTGAACCATTTCTAAGGAAATATTGCATGTTGAAATCTAGTCCTTATACGCACATTTAGTGTGCTAATATTTTTATTACAACTTTTATAACTTGGCTTAACTGTATACTAATTATTTTAATCATTGCAACTTCCACTTATATGAAGTACTTGGCCATAATTAAGCAATACAATATGACAAGCACTGCTTTTTAGAATGATTATAGGATACTATAATTTCCTAATAAACTCCAATGATGTTTTATCTTAATTATACATATTAATACATTCTGTACACATTTAATTATCTGCTACATTGATATTCCCATAACTTTTAAGCAGTTAGGCTAGAATACAACCCAGAATTCACACATAAATTCACAAATGGGGCATAACATATAAGCTATCACTGCTATCCTTGGGGATGGAAATCACCAATTGACAATGTGAACTTTTTCAAGGCTATATAGGTGTACAATTATTAAATCTTATAGTAATGTAATTATATAGATTTGAATAACAAATTCTACTTCAGGACACTGAAAGATGTTTGAATATGAGTAAAATAATCACATCTTAATAATATGTGTATATTATATTCTATTTTGCCAATGAAATAAACATTTGTTATTTTAAATCTTCATTTATAAGTGAGAAACAATAAATAATTTTTAAAATATTATGTTTATGCAATTTATAGTGCAGTAAACCTATTTTTATTATAAATTCCATTTTAAACTTTATATTCATATGTTAGGATGGAATTTTTGTGTGTGTTTGTGCCAACTCTGGAGTTTGAAGGCAGGGTCTGGGCACTGTCCCTAAGTTTTTTGCTCTTTGCTCTTTGCACTTTGAACCACAGCTCTATTATCTAGTACTCTACCACTTGAATCACAGCTCCAATTCTGATTCTTTTGTGCTTATTTGGAGATGAGAGGCTTTCAAACATTCTTGCATGGGCTGGCTTTAAACTGTGATCCTCAGACCTCAGCCTCATGAGTAGCTAGAATTAAAGAAAAGAACAATATTTTAGGAAGAAATTTAGCCTATTTTAATGCCTGGATAATAAATCCCTTCATAGATAGGTTTTCTTTAATTTGTTTCCTGTTCTATATTTGAATGTTTTTGTTTTTCTTTATATATTTTTATTTAGCTCAACAAAAAATAGCTCACTGCTCTTTTCATTTGCATTCTAGAAAATATTAGAACTTTATCATGTTTGTATATGGTCTAAAATGAGGGAATGTTTTTATGTGTGTGCAACTCTGATTTTGTACCTTTTATACATTTAAATATTTTTTTCCTTTCATGGTCTCATATTTATTTTTGTGCCTTTATCATTTTTATTTATAAATATTCTCACTTCATGTTACTATTATAGGTTGCTGCCATTTTATAGTCTGATTATTATTCATTCATATAAAATTAGCGATTCATGTATAATAATTTTATATCTCATGTAAATATTTTTCCTTTCATGGTCTCATATTTATTTTTGTGCATTTATTATTTTTATTTCTAAATATTGTCACTCCATATTATAGGTTGCTGCCATTTTATACTGTCTGGTTATTATTCCTTTATATAAAATTACGGATTCACGTTCTGTTGTTTGAGTTTTATCATTGGATGGTTCCTGTGTGACTTACATAACGTCAATGATTTGAGATAGCTTTACTTCTTTTCCTATTACTTTTGTGATAGCCATTTGTTTTCTGTAGCTGGGAAAAAATACTTCAGAAAAAAATGGAAGGAAAGAATTCCTTGTTTGTGCTCAGAGTTTTAGACTTTGTCTTCCATAGTTCTGGGCCCTGGATTCTGGGCTGATGGTGAAGCGGAACATCATGGAGCAGGAAAATTTAGAACCTTCTACTGGGGAGAATGCAGAGGCAAGGAAATACAGGAAGGGGTAAGGAAAAGCATAGCCCAAAAACATGGCCTGATGGCCCACATCCTTCAGATACCCCAATTCCTACTTTCTACCATCACTGAATGAATGATGACTTATAAATCTAATAAATGATTAATCTCTTTATTAGTTCAGAGCCCTCAGATTCCAATAAGCTCCCCGAGCACCCAATATATGAATTCTGGGGCTGTAGTAGTTGTTTGGGTTGCTCAAGGTCATTGCCAGAGCTTTGTGCATACTAATCAGAAATCCGTCCAACATTTTTTTTCTCCCTTATGCCAAAAATGATATTGTCTTTTATTTTGTGTATGTCACATCTCTTGTTATATAGAGATTTTTAAATTATTATAGATTATGTATCAATGGCTCTTTCTGAAAACATTCAAGGCTCACATCCCTGTGTCAAAGTGCAACAGTTTTACTTTTGAATCAGTGTAAGCTTGTAGTATAAAGGGATTTTACTTTGATATTTCCATATACACATACAGTACAACCTTTCCAGCATGTTCTTTATTCTTCTTTCTTTCTTAATATTTATTTTTTTTGAATATTTATACATTTATTTATAATGAAATTATGGTATAATTATTTACAACATATAGGAAACCAGAGGGTAAGTTTGTACAAAGCCAGCCTGCAAAGTATTCAAATGTGCAAAAATGACAGTTCAGTATCTCAAACTACTTCTGGTTCAGCAGACTAGCTTCTTCACTTTTACACATCAATATTTGATACAAAAAAGTTCTTTTGGCAAAACCTGTAATGCCAAGAAAAAAGGACAAGTTGCAATTTCAGTCACTAAGTCCACCATCCTATTGAGCGTTGTCCAATCTATTTTAGCTGCAACCAGTTCTCAGAGAGACAGACCACTGTGTTTCATTTCTGTGATGAGTTCTGACCAGCTTTAAAAAAGTCAAGTAGTTTCTTTGACCCAGATTTTTATGACCTCCATGTTCCTCCTCTTCATCAGATGAATCTGCAGCATAAGCTACTAAGCCAAATCCCTTCTCTGTAGTCTTCATCTTCTTGGCTGGATAATCATGGCTCCCTGTTAAGGTCCCGGTCACATTCCTTTCATCAGAATCTGTTTTTATTCCAGTCACTGGAAAGGCTGGTGGAGGCATCAACTGCCTGTCCCTCTCTCGCTCTTTGCCTGAGGAACTTGCTGGCTTCGATCCTGCGCCTTCAATCTCATTCTGACTGGAGAAGCCTGTACCTAAATTAGTCATATGAATGGGTCCATGCTGGTATCCAAGAAGTCCAGATTCCCGTTCATCTGGCAGCTCCTCTGTGAATCGTCTCTTCTGTGACTGGGGCTGAGTTGGGAGTGGGGGCTGGGGCTGAGGTCCAGCAGGCAAGGCAGTTTTGACAGGAGCAGCAGGAAGAAAAGGACCACCCAATGGACTCTGTCCAGTACTAGCTGGAGGATGCACTTGTGTTATCGGGTATTGTGTTGGCACAGGTGGGACTCCAGTAGGTAATGCTGGCAAGACTCCAGGTGCCAGTGAAACAGCTGGTGGCACTATGCTTGGTACTCCATAAGGAGGTTGAACTGGCTGCTGAGGAGGGGGAACAACAGGGTAACCAGACTGATAGCCATTGGATGGATAATATGGTGGTTGAGGAGGGACACTACTTATAGCAGAGGGTTGTGTATAGCCTGGTAAAGGTACAGCAGTATTAATTTGATTCACAAATCTAGAGTATTCAGCATGAACTGTTTGCAAGAGATTCTCACAAAGCTTCTTGGCAGCAGCCAGGCCTTCTGGTTTGGGATGACTGATATAAATATACATAGGTTCAAAAGCTTCTCGACCCGATGCTGGCTCAATGCAGCCTGAACCTTTGCCCCGTAGGAAGACTTTGGCACCTGTTTCAATCTGAATGTGCTGCAAATAGGAGCAGCCTGGACCTTCCACCTTCTATTTAACGTTGAAAGTGGGCACAGCATGTTCTAGACCCACAAATAATTTATCTTGAACATAATGCATCCCTGACTGGAAAGGAGGCTTCTGGCTAACAGCTGGAGACAGCTGAGCAATGGGTGCTGGTTGGTGATAGACAGTGACTGTTGCACCATTAAAAGTCGGACTTGTTCCTGTAGCTGCTTTCACTACTCCATTGGTGATAATTTCTTTTATTCGGTTTACAGCTCTGTCCACTAATTCCCGTGTCTGGCCCTGAATATGAAGATACAAAGGACGATCCCCAGGTCCCACTTTAGCCTTCTCCTCAGTAGTCATGAATCTCCCTCGTGTTGACACAGCAGCTCCACTAAGTCTGCTAATCTCATCTTGAGTCTGTCCTCGTGTGAGCAAGTTCCTACATGTGAGAGGCACATCATTGATTTCCACTTCAGCAACTACCAGGTCATCTTTGCTTTTATTGCTAGTTAGGCCTTTGCCAGGAGCCTGAAGCTTCTCGGCAGCATTCTGATTTGGTTTCAGCTTCCCTTTGGCCATGAGCATGGCATTGATCTTGGCAGCCACAGCTGCAGCGGCATCCAATGCTCCTGAGGGAGCAGCCGTGGCACCCCCAGGAGTTCCCCCACTGGTGACCTCTCCACCCGGGGCCGCTGGCGGGAGAAAGAGAAGGGGAGCAGGAGCCGGTTGGTCCCATTTGCTGCGGCGCCCGCCAGCTCCAGGATGTGTCGCGCTCCCCGCGGACATGGAGACGGGCTCGACTCCTCTTTCTTAATATTTCAAACAGCATTTACTGAAGTTAACCATGGGCTAGCAATATATATGTATGTATATATAGATACATACATTCATATGTATATATACATATATATGCATGTATACATGTATATGTGTATATATACTACATATAGTAGATACATATCTACATACATATATGCATATATGTGTGTGTTTGTGTAATTCATTTTCAACCATATTTTCTTCCACTGACTTTTCTGGGGTTTTTTTGTTTCAGTGTCATTAATTTCTTTCCTGACCAGTATAATTTCTTTACATCTTCTCAGTCTGAGTTCCATATGTGCTTTCTTTTGCTAGAAGCTCTCATACATCTGAAGAGCATGAATTTGAGTTTGGAATGTGTATATCTTTGATACTAGAATTGGCACTCAGGGATTCAGGCTTGTGGTGTTCTACCACTTGGGCTACAGCCTTAGTCCTTTTCGGCATTAGCTATTGTTTCTGAGTTCTAAGCCAGCTTCTGACATATTTTCCTCCAAAATCATCATGCTATAATTTCTAGTGTATGTAGGATTGCAGGCACATGCCTTGTTTAGATAATATTTCTCTAACTTTTTGCCTGGGCTAGTAGTATAACATCATTCTCCCAATCTCTACCTTCTGAGTAGCCACTTTGTCCAGCATAAAATTGAATTATTATTTACTTTCCTCTAGTGCTATACTTAGAAAACTATAGGCAAAACTCATAAAAGTTATGTGGTAGCAATACATCTTCCAAAAAAAGCACCCAACTTTCTTTCTATTATCATCAGATCACACAAGTACATCTATAGGTAATACTTTATTGCTATGGATGAACAGCATCTTTACTAACACTATTTCTGGGATCATTAATGTCTTAAAATATAATTATATCAAATAACCAATTCCAGATAGCCCAAGGCTATTTCAGAAAATTATTTCATAAAATTCTGTTCCTTGGATTCCTTTCCGTTATGAAATTCCCCATCATGGGAGGTTTGCACATCTGAGAAAACCAATGAGACATAATAATAGGGCCGATCATAGGGGAAACGGCATGTGCAATCTGCTACCACACAGTTGTGAACTCTGCCCCTGATGAGAGCAGGAAGTTACTATAGATCAGCAATGCCAGGGGTCAAAATGAAAAGCTAAAAAGGTATGATCAGGTGGCTTAGACTTGCAGTCCTCATTACTAGAAATGTATAGACAAAGGATGGTGGTTCAATGCCATACAATGAAGGCCCGTTCTCAACCAATAGCTAAGTGCATTTATGCACACACCTTTTATCTGAGCCTGATGGTAAACTGCAATTAAGTCAATACGTGTCCCAGGCTAGCCCAAGTAAGAAGTTCAAGAGATCATGTTAACAGAGAAAAGCTGAACATGGTGTTATCCCAGTTATGCAAGAAGCATACACAGGAGATCATGTTCTAGGGTGGCAATGGCAAAACAATCAAATAATTAATAATTAATCATCATCATCATCATGGAAATCCAATGTACTCAACAGGAAAAAAAAGAGCTAGAAATGTCATTCCAGCAGTGGAGTACCTACCTACCAAGCACAAAGTCCTGAGTTCCAGCCCTGGTTAGTATGAAAAACAAGCAAATAATAACAAACAAATGCTTGGGATGAGTAGGGACAATTGTAATCCTCAGGACAAGTAGGATTCTACCTGTGTTTCTCACTACCTCCCAGCTAGATTATAGAGTATTATGTAAAACGAAGTAATATTTTTCATCTGACCTAAAAGAAGCAGTAGATTCATGAGAATCTGGAATGCCTGCAATCCTGGCTCCCATTTTGCACCATCTGTTAGTTGATTGACCAGCAGCAAGGGTATGAGATGCAATGCTGCCCACCCTGCTTCCTAGCTCTCCCAGCAAGCACAATGACCACCACTACTTTTCTGTTGCCTTGTAAGTATGTGCATAAATATATCCAATGGCCAAATCTGACTGGTAAAAGAATTATTAACAATAGTTGTTCCACATTCATGATGCTGACTTTGATACAAACTATCAGAATATGTGTCATTATCTAAGGAAACATTAAAATGATGGCGAACATTTCTGAAAACAATCTTATTCTGTTCTCTTCATCCTATTTTGACCCAGTATTTGGCTCTTAGACCTCCAGTTGGGAGAATTCCATTGCATTTTTGGCCTACTGCTTAAAAACCGTTAAAAATTCATGAGCTTCACATGTGGATTTAATTTTCAATAAGTGTAGCATTGATGCACAAAGTCATATTCCAGAGTTGTTGTTTACAAAGCCATGCAGTTTACCGGCAATTTTACTAGAGCCATAAAAATTAGAATTTTTTTATCACTGATATTTCATGACTGAGATACTTAATATCTAACAACCTATGGAATTTAGATTTTTCTATTTTTACAGAAATAAAAATACATGTTGCATAACGGCAGTGTATTTAACATAAAATTTGGCATTTAAGAATTTGCCAGTTCTTTAATTTATATAGAAAAATTTTAAGATGTGGCCAAGAACATTTTCTGCCTTTAATTTCATCAAAAAGAAAACTTTTTGTTGTTTTGTTTCTTTTCTTTCTTTCTTTCCTTTCTTCCTTCCCTTCTTTCCTCCTTTTTGAAAAAAATTCAGGTAGAGCTAGGCAACAGTGCAACAGTGGTTCAAGCCTGTAATCTAGCTACTTAGGAGTCTAAGTAATCATAGCTAGAAGCCAGCTCAGGTAGAAAAGTCCCTGAAACTCTTACCTTAGGTTAACCACTCCAAACAGCCCTATCTAGTCAGCTGAGAGATGAGGAGTGTGGTTCAAAGCCAGCCTGGGCAGGAATGTTGTGAGACTGTTATCTTCAATTAACCAACAACAAAAAAGCTGAAAGTGAAGCTGTGGCTGAAATGGTAGAGCCCTACTCTTGAGCATGAAAGCTCAAGGAAAACATTTAGGACTCCAGTGCAAGGCCCAGATTGGCAGCAAAAAAATAAACAAATATAGAGAGAGAGACACACAGATGATAGATAGATAGGTAGATAAATAAATAAATGAAGTTTGAGAAATAAATAAAGTTTGAGAAAGATAATGTTGAATGAATTTATATCTATCATGATGCATGGTAAACTAATTTGTTAAATGGTTACCCCTTTGCAACTACTAAAGATAATAATAAGTTAAAACTTTTAAGATTTTTTCTTACTTAGTTATGCTTACTTTCACCCACTCTTTCTTCTGTTTATTTCATTTTTCAGTGTCAATACCATTTTTTTTTATCTAGGAGCGTCATTATTCAAGTCTTGAAATGAGTATTATCTACATTATTCTCTATTATAATGCATGCATTTTTATAATAGGTTCTACAGTAACTTATGCATCTTGTTTATTTTCACGTGTGCCATCTCAGACTTCGCGGATCTACCTCAGGGGCAGCGACTGTGTTTATTTTAAATTTCCAGTGTCGAGCAGAGTATCAGTAGAAGCAGACATTTAGTGTTTGTTTAACTGGTGGATGGTTGAGTGGATGAGTGAATAATGGGAGCAAAGTGCCTTAGGAATTGCAGAATGAGGTTCTCAGTGCAGGAGTGGTGTTCTTAAAGATTTGTTTGAGAATTCTCGAAGCTCAAGTAATCTTTGTATAGCTATTAGAAATGAACTGCAAAAGAACGATAATTCTGTACAATCATGGTCTTTAGTGCCTACGTATTGTATTTCTCCTTATTAATTCATGAATTTGAAATAGAGAAAATCACAGTACAGCTTGACAGCACATGTGTGGGTTAATCTAATACTTGTCTCAAAGTTCTTTCCTCTGCTCATCTTAAGGAAAAAATATAAATCATACAATAGGTTAGGAATCCTCTATCTGTAATTTCAAAGGTATTAAAAATATATGAGATCTGGGTGCTAGTGGCTCACAACTGCAATCCTAGCTATTCAGTAGGCTGAGATCTGAGGATCTTCAGCCTGGACAAAAAAGGCTGCGAGTCTTATCCCCATTGAACCACCTAAAAACTGGAAGTGGATCTATGGCTCAAAATGGTGAGGACTAGCCTTGAGCAAAAATTTTTGGGGACAGTGCCCAGGCCCTGCATTCAAGACGCATGATCAACAACTAATCTCTCTCTCTCTCTCTCTCCCCATATATATATATATATATAACATACATATACACATACTTACACATGTGTATATGTGTGTATATAGAGTGTATTCGTGTATACACACATACAGACAACTTAAAGACTATTTTGCTTTTTATTTTATTATTACCAAGGTTTGCTTAAAGTAAAAACAATAAAATTAATATTCACTTGAGAAGTGTAAAATGTCTACAGGAATTCTCCTTAACATTATAACACAAATAAAGGTCAAATTACTTGTACTCTGACTTCATATAACTGATAGGTACAAATGTAACATAATTTCTGTGGTCTACAATTGCATATTCCTCTCAAGAAATAGTATATTTTGAATATTTTGAGTGAGAATGATGATAAAAGAAATTTGACTAAAGTATAAAATTAAGTATTTTATTCCTGGCCTAATTCCCATCAATACATTCAAACACTGATATAGTCCATAATCTGCTGATTGATAAATAATTTACTCCTGAGTTCAATATTGCTTCTATAGATGAATGATGTTAAAATAAAGTTTCCATGGTACAATGCACATCCACAGAGAGGTTAGTTAGTTCTCCTTTAAGAAGAATTCTGCTCTGCAGAGAATGTTTTACATCAAGGCTACTATGCATTTTTTAATTAAAAATAATTTTCAGATTTTTATGATAGCCCTAGGGTGCCATAAAACCAGGGTTTGTAATCACCAAGGCAGACAGTTTGCCATATGGTTTCACATAGTAATGTGGATCTGTAAGTAACAGTTTTGCCTTTAAGTACATGTTCCCCAACTATGTGGAAAGGACACTTTGCAGTTTCTCAGGTTTAAAGGAAGGAAAAGAGATGTTAATTCAACATCCTAACGTATCTCTAGCTGTTTCTTGTAATTCCTGCTCCTCATTAGTGGAATTCCCTGGAGGGCACTTAGGTGCACCTAAGCATCAGTTGTAAATGCATTACAATGACTTTATTTTCTTTCCAGACAGTAGAGTCTCATCCATTTCCATCCTTATAAATTATAAACATTCACTGTTCCTTGCTCAGGTTTTAGCTGCACTAAGGCAGAGTTCTTGGCTTACAGAGGATTAATAATGGCTCCATTCATCTGCCTTTCAGCTGAGACATTAAACTAAGGTCTCTGCCTACTACTAGTGGCCAGTGGATGCTCCTATAAAGTTAAAGATTGCATCTTCCTTTTCTCCAAGAGGCACAATAAGTGCATCTTCATTTTCCAAATGTGACACACAAAGCTGGAATAACTTCCTTTCTGGCAGTGCCAACTTGATTCTCATGGGTGATGGACTCCTTAGAACACAATGATTAGAATAATTCATTTCATTTTGTTTATTTATCTTCATTTTTTCTAAATAGTTGTACTGAGGGATTTCAATTCAACATATCAGTCCATGAGTATAATTCATCTTAAACAATGTCACTTCTTCCATTGTTCGCCCCCCATCTCTTCCACCCCCACACATCTCAAGTTTGCTGTTCTATTTTCACATAGGTACATTGAATGCTATGACTTCATTTGCCCACCCTTTCTCTCTCAACATTTTGCAGCAATGAATCATCATGTAATCTTATTCTGTTCTATTTCCCAATGATGTGAGGTGAACTGATAGCTCTCTGATATGATGGAAAGATAACTTTATCTAGTATAGTTAAAATTTAATTATCCACTAAAAGGTGCCTTTCAGGAAGCCATTACCTAGACATCACAGGACATTTTGGGGACAAGTCAAAGCAGCTTCTTTTACTTACAATCCAGGCATGTAATTCATGCACGGTGTGGGAGTAAAGGCTTGTTTTTGCTTTTTCACTTCTTTGGCCTGATACTGGGACTTAAACACAGTACCTGACACATTGGTACTTTGGCTAGTACTCTACAAACTGAGCTATGCCTCCAACCCTGGGATCAGAGGTTTTAGAATAAAGAAAAGAGGTTGCGAGACATATGAAAATGGTGTTCCAATGAAATTTCTATTAATTTTTTGTTATTTAAAATAATAGCCAGGCACTGATATCTCATGCCTGTAGTGCTAGCTACTTAAGAGTCTGAGATCTGAGGATTGTGGTTCAAAGCCAGCCTGGGAAGGACCATGAGACTCTTATCTCCAATTTACCCCCAGGAAATTGTAAATGGGACTGTGGCTCAAGTGTTAGAGCATTTGCCTTGAGCTGAAGAGCTCAGGGATGGTGCCCAGGCCCACAATGCCCCCCCAAAATAATAACAAACCATTGTAGCAAAATTATTTGCTACATAGCACAACTTGTTTTGTATGTAATTATTTTATCCTTATGAATGACTACTCATCATCTTTTGCCTCCATTGATGATTTTGAATGTCCCAAGAGTGAGGTTGTAAGTATCCAAATTGTCTTTGGCAGAAAAATTTTCTCACCTTTTATGAATTACTTGAAGCATGGAAATGGTTCTCTTTTAAGATTTTCTCAATTATGTGATATTTTCCACATAAAATAAAAAAATCCAACTTGGATAGACAAGGAACATTCAAACTCTGGAGTGATCTTGTGGTACTTGTGATCTTCCAAGTGAGATTATAACCCCACTTATAAGTGGAATCAATAATGAATTAATCTTAGGAGCAGAGGGCAGGGTTGTGGTCACCAAGACTGGTAGGATTATGAGGAGTGTAGAAGGGATATTTGGGAGGTAGGTTGAATGGAAGAAGAACTATCTAATTCCAGGTAGAAGAAGTCAGTGCAGAAGAGCTGTTGTACAGCACAATGATGATTGTTTGTAGCAATGTATTGCATACCTAAAAATGTGTAACAGAGATTCTAAGTGTTCTTACCTCATAAAATAACAAGCATATGCAATAAAAGATGGGTACCTTTTTAATCACTCTGAGATGTATATATGAATATCATTTTAGAAATGTGTGTGTGTGTATTTCTCAATTTAAAAATACTTCCAAAAAATTGCGGGTATAAACAAAAACTTAGCTAAACAAAATCATGCTCATTTAAATAAATTAAGGAAATCATATCTCCCAAGAATACAAGTTTGTGTTCATTTTCTTAATTTGTCTGCTGGAAATGAGAAACTGAATGTTCTCGCATGGTTTTATAGCATGAAACAGTAAAACATGAAATCCATTACCATCTAGGTCTAGTTTGTGCTAATAGTTAAGAGACAAATACCTCAAGAATAGGTTCTTTTCATTTAGTTCAGTTCCCTTGGGTACCAAATGAGTACCTGCTACCTGGCACATACTGGGGAAAAAATGTTAAATTTACTTAAGAATGAATGAAATGGAAACGCTTTCACTTCCCAAAGAAGAAGCTTATATTTTTCAAGAGGCCACTTTCAAATAAATCTCTAAAAAGTCAGAAACATAAAATCAAAGCATGAGAGATTTCTCCAAATACTCATTCTCTCAGTAAAAACATACTGTTAAATTCTTTGAGGTATCTCAGGAGAAAGCTCAGAGTCTACCTTAACTATAGGAACCACATTCTTTAGGCATGTGTGATGAGTGAGTTCACTTTCAATTCATCTGTATTGAATAATATGCTGTATTTTACATTGCCCCCTAGAAAGGCAAGAGTCACAAAACTGTTTTGACTTTATAGTGCATTTCAGAAACTGTAGAAGAATGTACATGTTAACACCCCTCTCTACCAAAGCACTGAAAGTTAACAATTTTATTTTATTGTTTTGTCAAGGAGATGTATAGAAGGGTTACAGTTACAAAAATAGGGTAATAAATGGACATGGACACAAGTTAGCCATTTTAAATGCGTGACTTCTAAATCACGGCTTTCAGCTGTATTATCTGAATCCTATTGACAAAATGGATCTCACTGGAATTTGGGAATGGTTTGGAATCATACACAGATGAGATACAGAAGGAAACTGCAGAAATCTATTAATTACCATCTCTGGTTTTTTGTAGATGTGTACGTATACTGCCTCACTTGGAATTAGTGAGTCAGGCTGAACTCCATCCTCCCCTATGTTAAGAGAGAATAATGGCATGTCCAATGGGATATTTTTCTAGTATCCAACTAGGTGACATTGAGAAAAGAAAGGAATAATTATCAAACATTTTACAATGATTTTCTCAAGGGGAAAGAGGAAGGATAGGATAGGAGAGGGCAACATCTGTAAAACTAGGGCTTAACTTGCACAACTGAAGTGTGGTACCTTTGACAGCCACATGCGTAGTGATGAAGTTGAAAGCCTGAGGGAACACAGGGAAATTAAAGCAGAAAGAAAGCTAGAAGAAGCACTTACTTCTTACTATGGAGAAATAATTTTTACTCTAAATATTTCATGCTGAGTCAATTTTTTTCCAATATATGATCTCCTACCTAGAAATAAGTTAGGACTTCTTTAAAGTTACCTGAGTATTTTCAAACTATTAGCAGGAAAAAGAATATATGTATGTATGTATGTATATATATATATATATATGTATGTATACATATATATGTGTGATATGTGTGTATATATCTATATATCAATGACACCTAAAAGGAGACTGAGCAATGAACACTTTCTAAATATGACCAATTCAGGAAAGACTTCTCAACTGTCAATAGCAAAATGTTGACTTAATCTTCAGATGGATGGGCTGGGAATTTGTCTCAGTGGTAGAGTGCTTGCCTTGCATGCATGAGGCCCTGGGTTCAACTCCTCTGCACCACATAATCAGAAAAAAGCCAGAAGTGGCACTGTGGCTCAAGTGGTAGGGCGCTAGCCTTGAGCTGAAGAGCTGAGAGACAGGTCCCAGGCCCAGAGTTCAGGCTCAACAACCGCCAAAAAAAAAAAAAAAGAAAGAAAGAAAGGAAAGAAAAACAAACAAAAAAAAAACAGAAAAAAAATCCTCAGATGGAACCAGAAAGTATCAATTACATTTACTCTTCTAAAGAAATGAAAAACTAAATGAATCACTTGGTAAAATGAATTACAAATTAATGATGGAATTCTGTTTCCAAACTGTGTGTTTGTGTTATATATGCATACAAAATTATAAATTAATTCATGCAAGTAATAAAGTGAAACACAAGCTGAAGTTGCCTAGAAATATACAACGTGTGGTGACATGAATTTCATTAATAAATGTGGGGAAATGTTCATTTCCTAGACCACTATAAAGGACATATATAACAGGATGTTTATAACAATTCCAAACCATTGAGGAGCTTATTTATTGTTTTTGAATGTATGATAGTAAAATAATATCCAGCACTTACTGATTAATTAAAAGGGTACTGTCCCATTTAATGTTAAAGCAGACCAAGGATTAAAGATATCAGTTTTCTCAATAGAAGTCTGTAATTTAGTCAGTGAAACCCATAAGAACCTAAGTCATTTGAAGTCATTCCCTGGGCACTGATATTTTATGCAGTCCCAAGAGAATTCTCTAACTAGTTGGAACTAGACGTATAAAGAATTTACAACAAATCTAACTCAAGTTCCTAACTGGTGAAAAGTGATGGGGCACTTTTAATTATTATTATTATTGCACATTTGCTGGAAAAGTCTTATAATTTTATATATGTCACTTTTTCATAATTATAATTTGACTATTTTATAAGTGAAGATACTTAGAATTAAGCATGTTATGGTTTCAACATGGTTTGGCTATGGTCCTCAAAAGTTCAAGGAATTGAAGTTTGAAGGTGGTGCTATCCTTAAATTATGGAACTCACTGGAAGGTCATTGGAAATGTATGTGTCCCCTGGAAGCAATTAAGGCAGTGTCTGCTCTCTCTCTGTGTCTCTCTCTCTCTGTCTCTCTCTGTCTCTCTCTGTCTCTCTCTCGTGTCCTCTCTCTTTCTCTCTCTGTCTCCCCCTCTCTACTCTTTCTCTCTCTCCCTCTCTCCACCTCCCCCTCTCTCTCCTTTTCCCTGTCCCTCTTTGTTTTCCTGTCCCTCATGTAATATCTGTCCCATACACTGCCACCATTATGTCATCCTCCATGGTGGTGACCAGGGTTAACCAAAACATATGCTGTTATTGAAGCTCCAAAATGGTGAGTTTAATTACCTCTTTATTCAAAAGAGCTCAGCCTCTGGTATCTTAGCACAGTCACAGCAAACTGACAAATACATAGCCTTATTCTCAGATAACTCAGGACCCCATTTCTATTCTGTTCTGTTCAAACTCTTAAATGAAGAGCGATATATTTCAATTCCTCATTTAAAGCAGCGTTTAATGAGACTGCAGTCAGTGTCTTCATGGTTGCCTCCAACTCATCCTGTATCCATGGTAACGCAGATCTCCCAAAGCTGCACTATAGAGATATAATGAGGATAAGAAATGGGTCTTACAAAGGAGTGAAACCTTGCTACATGGGATGAAGGGTTGTCAGTAATGGGATAGTTTATATTAGGTGAATCTGTACCTGCTTTTTTCTACCCTTTGTGTTCTCAACTTTTCTACACTCTTATTATCCCCTAAGTCCTATACTCCAAAGGGGGATCAGGAAAAAGCAAGTTTCAAGTCTCTACTCTGAAATTTAATAAAGTGGAGGAAGAAGGGCATATCAAAATCAAACCTGTACTTTTTTATTGATTTTTATCAACATCTAGTTTGATTGATACCTTGGGAAATGCTCTAGTTTGTCTGTGAGGTTTCCTTCATTTATGAAATGACAGTAATTATGTCTTTTCTGAGATTTTTGTGAGGATCAAATAAGATGGTGTTTGGGAAAATGCATTGTGAATTACCTAATTGTAAATTTCTGTTTGGGTGAAAAGATAATTTAATAACCAACTCATGCAACATGATTATAAATTTTAAAGTTATAAAGCACTCTGAAACAAGCTTTCTACTATTTTTGCTCCCTTGATCTAAGGAAATAGTTAATCTTGGTGACCGTCACAGGAGAGACTATGTTTGACCTAGTGTAGGAGGGATTACCCTAGGAGCTCCCGTTTTACAGTGCTGTTCCTGGAGCTACCATTTCTCACAGAAATAGTAATGCCATGTCCTCAATCCTGTAAGTGCTCTGAAATAGTGACACTTCAAATATATGTATATGTAATTATTCATTTACAATATAAATTTGAATGATTTGAGATCAACAACTCTTTGGTTCTAGTGTTACCTATTATGGTGAATAACTGAATCTACCAGAAACATCCTTGTTACAGCAATTGTTCAAATGAATTATTGTATTTCTATATGTATAGTCAAGAAAAAAATTTCCCAAGATGCCTAAACATTGTATTATCATTTAAAGAACTTGACAAAAAAGGAACAAAGGAATCTAAGATTTACTGTACATTGATAATTTGCCTGATGTCTCAATGTATTTCTTTGCATCTATGAGCTTCCTATCACCCAAATACATGAGTTTAAAAATGTAAGACAACATGAAATCCTCTCATATACAAATTTAGCCATTATAAATATTCCTCTAAAAATTTGAATAAAAATTTCCAATGTTTTTCAGTTTAGAATGCTAATTTTACTCTTATCAGTTAAGAGTGATTTGGCTACTGCTTTATTAGAAAGGGAAGTATATTACATGTCTTTTCTATTTATTTATTTATTTAGATCTAGTTCCAGGACTTAAATTCAGAGCTTGGTAACACTGAGCAATTTTACTCAAGGGTGGCATTCTACTTCTTGAGCCACAGCTCCACATCCAACTTTTTGGTGGTCAATGGGTGGTAATAGTTTCAAGGGCTTTCTGCCAGATCTAGCTTTGAACTGTGATCCTCGGACCTCAGCTTCCTGAGTAGCTTAGAATACAGCTGTGAACCACCCACTAGCATCCAACACTTCCCTTTTAAATTTCTTTATCCTAGGGTTTCCTGTGTTGAAATCAGCAACTCAGGCACAAGAAGCTGGTCTCACTGCTAATTAATATACTAGATGGTATACTGAGAATTACGTTAATTCTCTGTAGGCTCAAATGTCCTCGGTTCGGTGTCATTTTTAATGTACAAACTAATACAAATACTAAGGTAACAAGTTTGTCACTTAAATTACTAATCAATGAAAAGTATTTGTTAAAAATTACACACATGGCTGGGCACTGGTGGTTCATGCCTGTAATCTTAGCTACACAGGAGGCTGATCTGAGGAACACAGTTCAAAGCCAGCCCAGGCAGGAAAATCAATGAGACTCTTATGCGTAACTACTAGAAAACCAGAAGTGGTGCTGTGACTGAAGTGGTAGAGCCTTAGCCTTGAGTTGAAGGACAGCGCCCAGGACCAAAGTTCAGTCCCATGACCGACCAAAAAAAACAAAAAAAGAAAAAGAAAGAGTGTATCCTCAAGAGATTATGTAAGTGTGATTCTCCAGTGTGTGGAGTGATGAGGCAGAATGTGCATGATTGTTGAGACAACATCATTTCCTCCATGTCTTGTACCCTTACGAATAAACTGGCTTTGGGAGGTAGTCAGATGTTGAGTAGTTCCAAAAAGTATTCTTCCAGAAGCTCCAAACTTTCGATTGTGGTCTTGATGTCTGACTGTTGGCTAACACCTTCCTATTGCTCCCTCTGTGTTTTTCTGAGGGTGGTGAGGATCTACTGTTTAAGTATCTCTCCACCACAAATAAAAACTATCAAATGGATTTTAAAACCTCTGTGGTCAAGCCTTTTCAGAGGACAGACCTATCAGTCTGTCTTGAGATGCGATTTGTCTGCTTATTTATTTAAGGCTTTCATGAATTATTCTATTTGATCTCTAGCATTTAAAAAATACCTAAATATTTCACAATCATTAAAGCTAGCTGGAGAGCTTTATAAATAAAGAAAGAAAAAGAAACGAAGAGAAAAGAAATAAACATAGTTGCAAAAGAGTTTCTTCTAGTGAAAGACCTTTCTTTAGGTGACATAAACTTGAAATGTAACTGAACATACCAGTTATAATTTTTCACTTATAAAAGAATCCATCTCTGGAGTAAATAGTAGCCATGAAGGCAATTCTTTTAAAGAGAAATATGAACAATTCAGACATGAACATGTTAATTCCTGAATGGGAATGCTGTGGTTTGGCTTGTATTGACAAGTTGTTGTTTTTGTTTTTGTTGTTGTTGCTGCTGCTGCTGTTGCTGTGTGCTTAAGCAGCAATTTCATTCATAAAGGTTGAATTAAAGTTCTAGAAATCAAAGTACATTGTGGTTTCAAAAAACACAATATACCATCCAAAGTCAAAAATGAGTTTTCAGTGATGATACTGACAAAGATGTCAAGGTGTTTAGTGAGGAAGAGTTTTCTGAGTCTGGAAGATGGACATGGCAATTTAATTGTTTTATTGTTCTTGTCCTTTCATTTCCACAGATTAGAATTAAGTGTAAATAATGTTATAATCCTGTGGATGAGAGAATACTATTGAAATTAAATAATAACACATCAGTATATATCCTACTGTCCAGCTTACATCAGAAAGCAAACACTAGAAAATGATGATGATAAATTAAACATATATTTTATTCAATCAAAAGTCCAACATATTTAACTCCAAATTAGATTTCACCTGAGGTAACCAATATTATTTGAAAAGAGTGATAAATAAAACACTGTAATGCAAGATTAGAATCTTGAAATGTGTCCATAAGACATATCCATGAATAGCAATCCATATTTAATATAATCAATTATGGATAAGGAGTCTGAATTTACTTCTGGTGTGTGTCATTTCCAAGTCCAATCTTTGTATGACTTAGAATGCCTGCTCCCTGAAAGACAAAATATGTGTGCCTATTATTGTGTACATGTTTGGAACCAGAGCCTTCAAGTTTTAAGATCGATTGTTGTTGAACCTGGAGCTAATTGCCTGGTCTTTTTGTAACTCAGTTTACTTATCTGTCAGATGTTGATGAAAGTAATGTAGACTCCATAGGATATTTGAAGTTATTAAATTAACTTAGGGTGGTAAAGTAACTTCAGCAGTGTCTCAGAATTTATCCTCTTACACGAAAAGATGAGACTAGGAAAATCACAGTTCCAGGTCAGTCCAGGAATAGAAACCCGTGGGAATCTGTATCAGTGGAAGAGGATGAGTATGGTGGAGCACACCTGTTTCCCTACTTCCCAGATTTTTGTGTAGTCTAAAACAGGCTGATCATGCCTGAGCAAAAAGGGAGAGGAGACCTCTCAAAGATAAATATGCAAAATGGCGGGGGTGTAGGATACATACTTCCTCAGTAAAGGCCTTCATAGCAAGCACGGGGCTCTAATTTCAAAAACCATTACCACCAAATAGAAGGGACCATATCTAACATAAAACAAGGCAATTACTATAAGTAGCCATAAAATAATAAGCTAGTAATAGAGATAGTGAATAAGCCTAATTTATACATGCCTAACATTAGAACTCAGGAGGCCGACAAAGAAAAATTAGGAACTCAATTACAGCAAAGATGATGCATCAAAATCCTGTATCAAATGATAGGTATGTAAACTAAATAATCTTTACATAGTAAAAAGTTGCCTCAAATGCTTAGATTTTATATATCAGGTAATGTGGACTATATTCGGAACACATATTAACTAACACAACTTTTTATTTCTGAATTGTTGCTTTTATACCATTTTCCCCTCCCATTATTCTTTTTCAAAATCTGAGGATGAGTATTGGAGACAATTTGCCTCTGTATCATTATTTCAATGCACACAGATTTAAAGCCAAAATATGGACATGCGATAGTTGCAGTGGTTTAGCTACCACTAATTCAATAATTGCAACATCAGTTCTGCTATCAATGCATTTAATACACCCTTGCCAGCAAAATAAAACAATACTTTATTCTTCTCCCTATGGTATTGAATTTACTAATAGGAGATCAAGAGAAGGAATATTAGAAGGGTATAAAAAGATTTGTTTATATCCAAAAGGATCTAGAGGCTCCTTAGATTTTGTTTTGATCATACCAGCAATGCAAGCATCTAACTGTCTTTATTTTAACTAATTTTCCTATTTCATCTTGGCAAATATCTTCTTCCTTTGGATTGGAGATTTGTAAATAGATGGAGAATCAAGTATCTCAGAGAAATTTAGGGACATGCATGAGTATGAGACATGTTTTGGAAAACTCACTATGAACAAAGCATTGTCAATGGTAATTGTGAATGTGATAACCATGTAAATTAAGCTTTTCCTTGTCAGTTATCAATCAAATCATTCAATTTAATTCTTAAACATGGTGAGTATTTGTCATTAAGATTCTCAGTACTTGTTCTCCTTTTCCCCATTCACTTTATCGAGTCTGATAAGACATGTCATCTTTTATCCTTGTAATTCATGCACCTTGGTGACACATTTCTCATCCTTCGCTCAAATTCATTTTGACATGTGTCAGGTTATATCATTCATTATCCCCAGAAGCAAAGTCCCCATCCATACCCCTATAAAAGCATACTTAAATAACTTTAAACCACAAAAGATAGTCAAGGGCCCCAACATTTCTATCGTACATTACATAGTCTCATGTGTACATGAATCTATTTATATGCTCTGGGCATCATTTATTATGTACTTTATTTTACTTGTGTAGAACATGTATACTAAATATACATATATAATGCATATTGTATATACTGATGTACATTGAAGTATGCAAAAATTTGTAAAATTATGCTTGATTTTGTAGGTATATTTCCATTCTTTCCTGAAAAGTCTACTGTCCAAGTAGTAAAGTAAAATTTCAACTCATATTTGTATTTACAAAGAAAAAGAAAATGAAGCAAAACAAACTGACAAAGAATTTCAGGAAATGCTCGTGAGTTAGAAGATAGATGTAGGGATGAATAACACATTGCCATAGAGGAAGAGGTGCTAGTAGAATTGTGTATAGAAAAAGACATCTATAATACACAGATCAATTTGCCCATAGAACTCAAGTAAGGCAAAAGAAACCAGGGATGGTTGCAGATGGCTAATGCTTGTAGTCCCAGCTACTTTGAGGACTGTGTTCTGAGGAACACAGTTCAAAGTCATACTGGGCAGGAAAGTCCATGGGACTCCAATTAATCACCAAAAAGCCAGAAGAGAAGGTGTATTACAAGAGGTACAGTGCCAGCTTTGAGTGAAAATGCTGAAATTAGAGTGATTTCCACTGTTCTCTCATCTCCTACAACACACTTGATATGTAGTGTTGAGTTTCTAGAGAAAATAATACTGATGGACACTTACTGCAAAGACACCAAGCTCAGAAGGATTTGGGAGAACAAGACTCAAAGTAGGAAATCACACTTCTCTAGTCTGTGAATTGCCAGCTATGTTCAACATCTTCCCTCTGTCCTATCCACCAAGTAGGATAGGCAAGACCAGCACTTCTAATCCTAAACAGGAGATAAAATAATTCTTTAAAAATCCCTCCATCATTCTAGTTATTCAAAATAGAGTTTGTCCATAATGGCAAGTTCATTTCATCCTCTCATCTTCCCATCAAAAAGTCACTCACTGGACACTTGTAGAAAGAATTCAGCTTGAAATCGGAGCCCCTCTAGAGAACATAAAGAGGCAACAAACACTAAGAGAAACAAGTTGGAGTGTAGGGCAGTCAAAAGTATAACTAGTCCCCTCAAACCAACCGAAAGATATGCCATCCATAAAACAAATACCTAGTACTACAAAATTAACAATGATCGGAGATGGCCCTTTAAAATTAGAAGCAGAATCACTGAAATAATATACTAGTAAGAATGGCAATAGAAACATTGGAGGAATCATAGAATTTCACGGAAAGTAGGATGAAAATTAGTTTTAAATATTTACCAAAAACAATTTTTTTAAAAAAATTAAATGTTAAAAACACCCAAGATCAAACTGTTACAAAAAAGGCCCTATCATTCAGTATAACTTTCCATAACTAAAGGGTACCATCAAAATGAAAACCCAATAGTTATTGATATCTAACAATCGGAGAATCAGATGTATGTGTGCATGTGAACATGCCTTCTATTACCATCCTTCCAGGATTCTGTTCCTCACGTCAGTATTCACCATGTGCAATGCTTTGGACACATGCCATCTTCTTGCTCAGTTTTCTTTCTAAATAGGAACTATATTGATATCTATTTTCTTTATTTCTTATTTACTTCATTGTAGTTATAGAGGTGATGTACAGAGGGATTATAATTACATGAATCAGGTAATGAATACGTGTCCTTTCATACAGTGTCTTCTGTTTGTTCCCTAATTCTCCCCCATTTCCTCCCTCCCTTCTCTACCCATGAGTTTAGTTCAATTTCATCACTGTTCAATGATCTTCATGGCTACCATTTTTGAACACTTTTCCCCTCCAGTTCTGTACCCTTCCTGTCCCACCTATTTTCTATGATCCTCTACAGTTATTAAAATGAACACAGATTCTTGAGGAAACATCTTAATGTAAGTTCTCAGGAAATGTTCATTTTTACAATGTTGTAGAATGTTTAATGGTGAAGTTGGGGGAGTTTATGAGTAATTATTTAATAAATCTATGCTACAACTCTCTTTTCGATGTGATGAAAAACTCATATCCCAAAATAACTTATCACTGGCTGATGTTAGACTCTTAAAAGCTAAGAAAAGAGTAAAAGTTTAGCATTTAGTAATATGATGATAAATAAAAGAAGAAAACACTAAGCAAGTTAAAATGAGACATAGGAAATGACAGAGGTCAGAGGGAATGAAAATGTACTTTTAATTCATTTTTGTAATATAATTTGACATTGGTAAGTAATGTACTTTTATTAAATGGATAAAATAATGAGCTAATCTTAAAATGCATTTTTAAGCCTTTTGACTCACTGATATATATCTCTTCCAAAGCTAAGTATTTCCTAAATTAGCTTTACCAACTTTTACCTGAATAACTTCTAGGCTGTTTATTCTATTACAAATCCCCCTTCTTCTTATTTCAAGACATGCCAAAAGACCCTTTGGGTTATACCAGCAGGTCTTTTCCATTAATGCTACTGGTAGAGATGCCCAAAAATATTTCTGATTGATGGAAGCCTCCTTCACTAGTTCCTCACTTTCAGGAACACTAAATTCCTTTGCAAATTAAAAACAAACACAGCTGAACTATCTTATGTTTAATTTAGACTAGGCTAGATTAATGGAATTTGAGGCAGTTGGGAACCCCTAGGAGCTTTTCTGGCATAATTGTACGAGCTGTACGTATTGTCACCAAAGTCACATCCTTCAATTACCATTGTAAACATATTATTAATTCTAAAATGTGAGATTTTTTTAAAGAATAGTTCCTGGTTTTCTATGTTTGTAGGGACATTGAGAACATAGACATACAAATTGACAATGAGTAAATAATAAGCAAATCACATTTGTCAGACTTGCCTAAAAGGATTTTTTGTGAAGGTTTATTTTCCCACAAATAATTGCTTTAGGCATCACAGGATATATATAAAAATTCTGACCCAAGCCTATCCATATTAGGGTTCCTATATGCATACTAGGTACAGCTAAAATGACTATATCTGTGCCTTTCCCTTCTAGTAGATTAAATGCACACATCCAGGCTTTTCTGTGTGATGTCTTATTTCTTAGATCGAGCATTTTTTTTTGTAGTTGGTAGGGATTGAACTCAGGGCTTGGTCGCTACCTCTGAGCTTTTTTGGATCTAGGTTAGCACTCCACCACTTATAGCCACAGCACCCTGAAAACCAAATTAGTGCTCAAGATGAGTCTCAAGGATATCATACCTGGGTAGGCTTTGAACTGCTATTCTCAGATCTCAGCCCCCTGAATAGTTAGGATTACAGGCATCAGCCACTAGCTAAATCTAGCAATTTTTAAGCTTTTGAATTCTCTAAGATAATGAGTCTGATGCTTTTGCAATAACTAAATAGATGCAAGAAACAAAGGAATAAAAGAAGAAAGGATAAAAGTAGGGGCAGAGTCAGGAAGGAAGGGTGGAAGGGAGGAAGGGCGGCAGGGGTATTTTAAGACCTCCAACTTACACTTTATTTCATAGTGCTGAAAACATCATACACTGACAGCTATACAGTCTCAACAGTTCATTTCAGCATCACAAAAATGAGATTACAGTATTTGTTTGATCCTGGTTTTAGGTTCTGCTACTATAATTTACCCCAGCATAGTGTCCCTGGGAGGAAGAGCCTCAAGGATTTCTAAGTAATAACTTCCTTATTGCTGTGTTATTTCCATAGTGACTATATATTGTCATTTACTTGAAATAATTACTATTTCTATGTTTTCCAGCAAAATTTAGAAAACAATTTCACTAAATTACTAGAAGATGTAGCATATGTGCAGTTAGAGGATCAAGTAATGGCCATAGTTTTGAAGGAGTGAAACACTTCAGAAATTCTAGAATCTAGCCAAAGAAACAGTCTGGCATCTGGAAAATAAACAGGAACAAGCATCTGAGAGGAAAGACAAATATCATATAAATATAATGAGGTTAGATAATCTTTTGAGACAACTTGGTCAATAAGAAAAATAGTAACAAAGTGCATACTGACATTCTTATACAAAAGATATTTTCAATGGGGTTGTAAATAACTGGAAATGGAATTGCTGGATCATATGGTTATTTTAATTTTTAACATCTGGGAACATCTGCCATTGTAGAACTATTTTCTAAAGAAGCCGTATCATTTTATCAGCAGAAAAGAACAGGGTAGGAGTGGGGGAGGGAAGGGATAGTGGGAGAAAAACAAAGGAGTGGCTAACAACAAATAATGAGTACAAGAAATGTACTCATTATCTTACTCATGTAACTGTAACCGCTCTGTACAGCATCTTTACAATAAAAAAATTGCATCAACAAAAAAGAAAAGAGCAGGGTAGGAAGAATCCTATTGTGCTACAATCTAGTCAGTCTTTGAGTACAAACATCCTAATACATGTTATTTAACATTGGAGTTTTTATACAATTTGCATTTCTCTAATAATCGTTGAGCTTCTTTATTGGTCAGTGAGTGTTTTTCTTTCTTTTATTTTTTATTAAAGAAAATTTTTTAATATGTTTTGCTGTTTTATTTGTTGTCCTTGCTGGTGGTAGTAGTGTATTTGTTGTTTTGTTTTTTGGTTTTAGTCATACTGGTATTTTGAATCCAGGGCCCTATACTTCCTAGCTAATACTTTGCTAATTGAACCATGCCATCTTCCTTTGAAATTTTATGTTTGTGCTTTTGTTGGCTTTGTACTTTGTCATGGTGTTTTTTTATTTTGTTTATGTTTTACGCCAGATTTGGGCCCTGATCCTCCTATCAATGTTTTCTGGCACCTGAAATGAGAGGAATGATGTCTCTCATCATTCATCACCTTGTTTTTTGTTTGTTTGTTTTTCTTTTTGGTGGTTGTGGGGCCTGAACTAGGCCTGGGCACTGTCCCTCAGCACTTCAGCTCAGGGCTAGCACTGTACTACTAGCCACAGCACCACTTCCGGCTTTTTCTGCTTTTGTGGTACTGAGGAATTGAACCCAGGGCCTCATGCATGCAAAGGAAGCACTCTACCACTGAGCCACCTTCCCAGCCCCCATCATCTTGTTTTTTTGAGACAGAGCTCACTAACATGTTCCCTCTATATGGAATCCAATTATGATCCTCCTGGTTGGGATTACAAGCATGAACCATATCTCCCAATATATTTTTGCTTAATTTTGAACTAATTGTTTTTCTGCTGCTATAGAGTTTTAGTTTTCGGAAGGTTAATATAGTTAATATTAATCAATGATTAGGTAAATATTTCACAAATATTGCCTATCATACAGTTAGTTTGCATATTGAAATTCACTCTGTTGATTTGTACATGCATGTGTGCATGTGTGTATGTTTGTATATTTGTGTGTGCATGTGCATACACGCAAATCCTAAGGTTGAACTCAAGGCCTGAGCACTGTGGCTGAGCTTTTTGGTTTTCACTAAATCTACTGCTCTACCATTTGAGCCAAACTTCCATGTCCAGCTTTTTGGTAGTTCATGGAAGTAGTAGTCTTACAGACTTCATAACTAGTCAGGCTTCGAACTGCTATCTTCAGATCTCACACTACTGAGTAGCTACAAATACAAGTATGAACCACCAGTGCTCAGGTTTATGAATATTTATTTATTTATTTATTTGGTACAGCAGATTTTTCGATGCCTAAGTTGTCTATATTTATATGTAGCTGCCAGTCTTTGGTATAATATTCAAGAATCAATGTCAATTCCAAGGTAATGAAAATTTTTGTCTGATATTTTCTAAGAGTTTTCTACCTTGAAGGCTTATATTTAGGTCTTTGTTGTATTTTGAGATTTTGTTGTTATTTTTTTGTCAAGTTGCTTAAATGACCAGTTTTAATACCGTTAGTTAAGGGTTCAGCTGTATATTTTTACATGCAAATCTATAGCTCAGAATACAAAATGTGTTTTGAAATTTGTATATGCAATTTTTTTTACAGATATCTTAACCTTTTCCTATGCGGCTTGCAAAACAAGGGAAAAGAAAAATAAATTGAGAATGAGGATGACAGGGGCCTTTCCAATCCCATGGATTTAAATGCATGGCTGAAATACTACACTGGAAGTAAACACTCCAACAGCAATCTACATGTTGACAACAGTGACTGGAAGCAATAATCATAGTGAGTTACATATTACTGATTATTTGGGGGCATAGGTCAATGTTCATCCTGCCTACTACAGGCTGTGTGTTGGCCACTTCCAAAAGCCCACAGACAGTTGACTGGCCTAAAATTTGGGGTGGTTACCACTGTGTTAAGAGCTGACATAATGTTGTATTTACATCACTTGTTTTCCAAGACTTCCTCTGGAAGTTGCAAAGATTTAGTAGACTACAGACATCTGGGATACTTCTATCAGAGAGATTTATCTGGTATACTTGTTGCCTAGGTGAGGAGACAGGTGCTTTCTCTCCCCAAAGTAGCGTTTTATCTAACATTTTATCTATTGAAAGATAGCTAAGTATTTATATATTTAAGTGAGTAGACATTGTCATTTCCTGGAGGAGCGAAAACAATGGCTATTTTAGAGGTATTTTAGTCCCACAGGACAATTGAAAGTATATTATCTGCACAAAAAATATCGTGATCTTAAATTCATATCCCAATTTGTGTTTAGCTTAAGAACAATGATCTTCACTTCAGTGGCAGGAGCTGCTGGATAATGTTTAATGTCTATTTCCCTGTTGTCCTTTAAGAAGTAATAATCTGATCACGTGACTTTCCAATTTCAATCCCTGCTTTCTTTCCTCCTGTGTAAGCACACCATATACAAATGGGAGGCTCACCTTTTAGCTCCCTGTTTTGTGGAGTAATTACTCTGAGAGGTAAAGATATGACACATTCTATCTCTTCTGCTTCAATTTTTCCATTTATTATTATTGGGAAACTAGTTATAGTACCGAGTTTGGAAGAAAAGATTAGGAGTAGACATGGTAGCTCAGTCTGGGAATGGTAGCTTAAGTCTATAAACCTTGGTACTCAAGAGGCTAAGACCAGAAGATTATAGTTCAAAGCCAGCCCAGTTAATAAAGCCCCTGGGATTCTTACTTCCAATTAACCACTAAAAAGCCAGAGATGAAAGTGTGGTTCCGGTGGTAGAGAACTAGCCTTGAGCACAAAAGCTCAGGCATATCACTCAAGCACTGAGTTCAAGCCTCAGGACTGGCACAAAGCAGCAAACAAACAAACAAAAAACAAAACAAAAATTTTAAAAATGAACTAAGAATTTCCTAAATTTATTCACAGGTTACAGAATCATTCCTCCATTTCTGACTTTCCAATTCATGGAATTATTTGGTTTTTGTTTCTATTGTTATTAAGTAGTTGTGCAAGAGGTTCAATTGACCATGTAAGTGTATGAGTTGAATTAATCTTATGTAATGTTATTTAGAACAAAATGAAAGTAAACATTCCTTGTTTGAGTTTCTCTTATATCATTCAGACCAAATATTACTAAGTACAAAACATCTGGGGAGGTCATAGGTGGAAAGAACTGGATTTACAGCACTTTTAGTTTATTTATCAAAATTAGACCTAAAAACTTGAGTCAAACTGAACTAAAAATATTTTACCTTATGTTCTGCTCATCAGTTATATGTTAAAAAGGATCTCTCCCAGTTTTAGGCAACTATATCACTTAGCTCTCTTTATGAGTACTTTTGAGAGGAAAAATCATTTAAATGTCTTTGTGTTTAATAATACAAGGAAATAGCGATCGCTTTTCAGAGATGCTGTGGGAACTGAGATTTAAGTCAGCACAACAATGCCATTTTGAGCAGAGGTGGGCAAACCTCTGAAGGATTAGGATTTGGGTTCTAATTTGCAAACAGGGCTTACTCTGGATTAGGATTTGACTCCAATTTCCCTTTATGGATTTGGGTAAAGCTTTTATTAATCACTCATTCTAAAGAGTGGCTTGCATGTGTGTGGGATGGAACAAGAGATGTATTTTTACTTAACAAACTCAAACAAATGAAAAGAAAATCTGTATGTTCCTGGCTGTTAAACCTGAGCTTCTATGTCTTAGAGTTCAACTGATTTATAGAAATTATGTATTGAGGAATCAGGGATTAAGTTTTTGGTTGTTTTTAGAGACTCTAAATTGCAAATCATGATATCTAGTTGAAAATTATTTGGATAATTTATTTTTTTAAATATAATTCCTTGCTTGTTGGGGAGTGTTTCTGTGGGTTTATATTGAAGATGTAAATATAGAACAAGGAGTATTTGAATATTCAAAGAATCCATATCAAATATACCATTTAAAAAGTAAAGTATTAATAATAATAGCCATTTCTATATAAATGCTAAATTTGTATCTTAGGCTCATAATCAAGCAAGCATATTTTCATGTCTAAATGTCATCTCCAGTGTGTGGAGTGAAGATAGAAAGGCAATGATGAGGTCAGATTGAGAAAAAAAATAGGAAATTCTTTCTTGGAAGATGGACTTCACAGAGGGTCAGAACTATTTTTCTCTAAAAATAGTCCAAGTTTTCGGTAGTTCGAATGACCATGGAGACTTCTAAGTGACTTGTTCTAACCAGGATCTTCCTTAGGATTGTGATAGGATACCAACAAAACAAAAAACAAACAAACTAGAAAGCACTCAATACCCAGAATTGCTATAAATGTTCATCTATTGTTGGTTCAACCAGCAATCCACACTCTGAGAATCATCTCTGAATAAGTGATTGAATATTTGAACTACATTTATTACAAGTTTTTTATTTCTTTTTTTTTTGTCAGTTGTGGGGTTTGAACTCTGGGCCTGGGCGCTGTCCTTCAGCTCTTCAGCTCAAGGCGAGTGCTCTACCACTTGAGCTACAGCGCCACTTCTGGTTTTCTGGTGGTTTATTGGAGATAGGAGTCTCACGGTCTCTCCTGCCCAGGCTGGCTTTGAACCGCGATCCTCAGATCTCAGCCTCCTGAGTAGCTAGGATTACAGGCGTGAGCCACCAGCACCCGGCCAAGTTTTTTATTTCTATTTAATTAAAAAGACCAAATTTGTATGTGTTATACATTTCTCAAAACTCAGCCGTGAGATCAGGATCTCCTGTGAGGCTTTGTTTGTTTATTTTGCAAATGCATATGAATGGAAATTCTGAGGAAACTGTCATATATTCTTGTATTGTAATGACCATATTCTATAAAGCCAACAGTTTACACATACTTGGAATCATTATACAAATCATTATATTGTGAATGAATTTTGTCTTTCAAATAATTACAAACTCTTAAAGTTTTATTTTATATCGTTTGATATTCAACGATAACAAAGCCCACGCTAGACACATAGTAGCACTTCAATAAATATAATGTAGTCCTTTCTCTATACCTGAGTATCTCTGTTCTTGACTAGAAGAGACTGTGTAGACATGACTGATATGCATAATATATGCATATATGTTTTCTACTATAGAAGAATGTATGCAACATTCATTGCAGAGAAAGCAATGTAATGAGTGGAGTTAGAAGTAGAGGCGTCACATGATTAATAGAACAAATGGAAATTTTCAGTAGAGATTGCTCAGAGAATGACTTATGGGGTGTGACCAGAAGTGAGCAGAAAGACAGCAATTTATAAGGCAGCTGCTGCAGTTGGAGAGATGAGTCTATGCACAGACTAAACATATTTCAGTGGTACTAAATATATTTCAGTTGATGGTCAAAATGGCACAGAAATGAATGGACAATGCAAATTCTGTGCTACTTAGTAACTACATTATTCCAATTGCTAACAGATTTAAAAGGAGCATAAAGAAAGGAAAAAGAGCAAGCAAGGGTCTAGACAACAGAGCTTGAATATCATTACTTATGAAACACTACAGTACTTATTTCAAAAGATTAAATATATTTTCCTATACAAAGCAATTCAATTTTATCATAATAAAAAACACTTGCTCCCCGTGCTTTTGTGCTTTGAAATATTCTTTTCCTTTTCTATTTATTTTTCCTTTTTGATGATGGGGCTTGAACTCAGTGCCTGGCTTCTGTTAATGAGATTTTTTTTTCTTCAAGGTGAGGCCTCTACCACTTGAATCCAGTTCTACTTCTAGTTTCCAGATGAGTAATTGGAGATAAGAGCCTTATAGACTTTCCTATACAGTCTGTCTTCAGACCAGCATCATCAGATCTCAGCCTCCTGAGTAGCTAAGATTACACCTATGAACCACCAGTAGCTGGCTTGAAATACCTTTGTGGTATTTTATGCTTTGAAATCTCTTTGCTGACAAGGAACTAAATTTATAACAGTGAATCACTTAAGACTTTTTGGTGAGGCAATTCTTTAAATTCAATAAAGGCCCAATAAGACTAAAAGTGTTCCCTTCTTTTTCTTATGGGGTAGATTTTTTTCCATCCACTTCATATTTCTGTTGAACTACTCAGGTCATCTAGGATCATTGGACACTTTTTCTGTTAAGTGCAAACCACAATCAGACTTTCAATAACATATTTTATAAGAAATAGAACATATCTATATGCCTACTCATCTTCATTTTAATTGTAAGTGATATCACCAATGGATTCTTTATTTTCCAGTCTTTTTCTTTTCATTTTAGAACTGCCAGCTCATCTATATTTTATAAAAGCTCTAAAAATATTCATGAGGACAGTCTTATTAGCTGTTAGCTTTTAAAATGAAAATGACATTGCTATGATTAACAGAATATGTTTGTTGCCACGTTTTTTTGCTAAATCACATAATAGTAGTAAAATGTTTGTTGCTGTTGTTAATTTAGTTTAGTTTTTTTTTTCATTTAGTTGCTGGGGAATAAATGTGGTGGCTGAGGGTGCTGGTTCTCAAGCCAAGCAACCTGTATTTAAATTCTGACCACTCAAGTTATGTGACCTTGAACAATTTGTACGACCTCTCTATGCCTCCTTGGTGCATCTCCAAAACAATGTTTGTTGTTGTAGCTGTTGTTTTGGTCCTTGAACTCAGGACCTGGGAGCTGTCCTTGAACTTGCATACACAAGGCTAGTGCTCTACCATTTGAGCCACAGCTACACTTGTGGCTTTGGTGTGTGTGTGTGTGTGTGTGTGTGTGTGTATGTAATTAATTGGAGATACGAGTCTCACAGACTTTCCAGCCTGGGCTAGTTTTGAACCTAGATCCTCAGATCCCAGCCTCCAGAATAGCTAAGAGTGTGAGCCTCTGGTGCTCAGTTTAAATAATGATTTTAATGCTACCTCATGGGACTGTGAGGAGAATAAACTCATTAATATTTTAAAGTGTTCATAGTAGTGTCTTATAATGTGTTACAGAAGTATTTTTTTAAAGTGTTGCTGGATGCTGGTGGCTCACGCCTGTAATCCTAGCTACTCGGAGGCTGATATCTGAGGATCATGGTTCACAGCCATCATGGGCAGGAAAGTCCATGAGACTGTTACCTCCAATAAATCACCAGAAAACTGTAAGTGGTGAGTTCAAACCCCACAACTACTACCACCACCACCACCACCAACAAAAATGTTTAACGTTTAAGTCAGCCATATGCTATTACTTTTTCTTAATATTTTATTATTTTATAAAATGACAATGTTTCAGTGTGTACTCCTGTCTGGTCTCCAATGCTCCTCCTTCTACCACAGATTCTGAGTTCTGAGCATATAGTATACATCACCAGAAAGAGTTTAGGCTTCATATTTCAAATAGAATGTACATAATGTGCACTTTTCATAACATTCTTTGAAATAACACTTTATTCCAGAGTTATGCATTCATATTTATTTCCCTAAGACTGTGAATTTACAGTATTTTAGTACTGCAAGGAACACTAAAAAGACATACATGTTGATCAATATTTAATACTGCATAATTAGATTTTTGGTACTTTACTCACAGCAGGTAAATGTACAGATATTTGCATGCTGCCTGTCATATTTAACTCTATCCAAATGTGCCAATTAGACTTGCATTTTTAGTTTACAAAAGAATATTTTCTTATATTCATATGTTCATTAAAACTGAGAATTATGTTTTCCTTTTAACTTTGTAAGACTTATGACTACACAGATTATAAAATAATTACAGAGAAGCTTATGTTTTGCTCACCCTTACTTGTGTATCAGATATATTCTTTGGTATTTTATACTGCTAATTACACATCAATCCCTCTAACTGGGTACATATGTTCACAAGTGATAAGAAAATTTTAGCCCATTAAATTACTCATAACTCAACTCCGGTATATTTTTTGCAGATTTTAAAACTTGCTCCTAAATAACCTGATGAAGACATGAACACGTTTCCCAGAATATTGATCAATTGCTCACTTTCAACTGCCGTGAAGAAATTAGATCCACTTGGCTATTCATATTAGCAATATTGTGTTCAGTTTGGGGAAACATTGTAAGGGAAATGCCAAAGTCTTCATGGAGGTACACAGACAGTGAATACCATAAGGGACAGAGGAAATGGTGATGGTTTTGAGGCCCCCCCCAAAATTAAAAATACTTGGAGTAGTATTATTGTGAGTAATACAGGATGAGCATGTGCAAATTGATACTCAACATGCAAGCTCTTTATGCTGCTTCCTGTGAGAGATGGCCCTCTCCATTGCTCCATGAAAGAGGAAATAATCCATTGGGTCTGGATGTGTGAAGAGGGCATAGTTTCCACTTGACAATTGCATTCATCATCCAATTTATGCACAGTAAATAACAGTCCTATCATTGTATTATTAATGTTATCAAATCATCGCCCATATTATGGGGTAATGAGGTGTGTCTTTGGGATATATTGGACCCAAGACCTTTTAGGAAAAATGAAAAAAAGATGATATTGAGCAAGATGCATTGTACTGATAAAGTTAATTGAAACCACTCTTCCTAACTACTTAATTCAATACAAAATGTTAACAATGGGGGAAAGCTTAGGCAACTTTACCAAAGTTCCTTGTAGGTTTTATAGTCATTTATTATACTTAAGTTTATAATAGAAAAATATTATAATTAATTGAATCAGTATTGTCTATTTCTACCTGAAGGAACTTTTGAAAAAATCCCTTTTTAGCTAACAGTCCAAAATACAACAACATAAAAGGTCAAGAAAAAGATAAATAAAGAGATTAGATAATTCATAAATTAGTGAAATGTTGGTTTTATGAAACTTAGAATTACAGTAATTCTGCTTTAGTATAGGAAACAACTAAAATCATGTTATTTTTAATACATCTTTTTTATTATAAAGATACTGTCCATTTCCTGTTGAGCATTGTTACACCCTCCTTTATATTTCTCAGACCACCCCTTTCCTCCCCAGCTCTCCAAGTCCTCCCTCCCCTCTCCCATCCCCCCACTCCCACACCATCCTATTTGTTAAGAAATGGAAAGACTTGGAAAAAATCATACTAAGTGAAGTAAGTCAGACTCAAAGAAACATAGGTCCCATGGTTTCCCTTATCTGAGATAACTATTATATGTCTAGGCCAAGCAGAAGAGGTCAAAAGTTATGTACATATGACCACATAAGATGATTCTAAGTGAAATGAACCCCAAGATAGGTACATAAGAGCTTTATTCTTTGTTGCTGTTCTTCTTAATGCACTCATAATATACTATGTGATTTTTTTTTGTTCCTTTTGTATGTTCTTCCCCCCATGGTACAACCCCTGTTGTCTCTGTATTCTGGTGCCCTGAATCTTGTATAAACATTTTTCTAATTTGGGGAGGGGAAGGGAAATAACAAAATGCTGAAATAAGGATATAGGATGACCTATTGTAATAATGAGATGTACAAGAGATTATGTTGAAAACGAACTTTACAAAGTCATGTTATTTTGATGTTCACAATTTCATATAGTTGTGGAAGATTTCTGCTAGAATCCTATGTGTAATATGTTTAGATTTTTTTATTTTTTTATTTTTTGTGAACATACTGTACAGAGGGGTTACAATTACATGGGCAAGGTAATGAGTACATTTCTTATCAAGCATTGCAGCCTCCTCCTTTGTTTGCCCTTCACATCCCTTCCCAGCCTCCCCCCACCCCCCTACCCAATCCTCCCCCCCCACCAATGTTTAGAATTTTCTTTTCCCTTTTTGGAACCATATCATCTATAACCATATCATCTTAACCATAGAGGTTAAGAAGTCATCTTGGTTGACCATAGGACAAACTTCTGTTCAATCCACATTAGCCCTTGGGGATTCCAAAAAGCACTAGACATTTCTCAGCCCCTCAAATAAATAAATCACTATCTTCAACAGCGTGCCAAGAAGGAAAACCACATAGACCCATTGACCCATATGGTAATACCAGTTATTGTGTTGCAGTCAAAAACAACACATTGATTTAACAAGTCTGATTAAGTCTTATATCAAAGTAAAATAAAGAAGGTGACAGGAGGTATGATAGAGGGAGTGAAATTGAATCAAATACAGTGCAAACATGAAACAGAGATGTAGCAAGGAAATCCATCTGAATAAATATAATCCCATAGAAAATGATTTGTTAGCAATTCTAGTAAGGTTAGGGACTAGTAGTTAAAGGTGAAGGCATACCTGAATACTACATAAAAAAGTAATGGGTTTAGTAGAGGAAGGAAGTTGGACTTTACGACAAGTTGTAAGTTAAGAATCAAACTAGCCAGGTGCAGGTGATTCATGCCTGTAAGCCTGGCTTTTCTCAGAAAGCAAAATTTAAGAATTTGGTTTGAAGACAACCCAAGCAGAAGAGTCAGTGAGATTCTTATCTCAAAAAAAAAAAAACAGAATTGGAGCTGTGGATCAAGTGGAAGTCATCATTTTTCGACAAGAAAGCTAAGGGACAGTGTCCAGTCCCTAGGTGCAAGGCCCAGAAAATGAAACCACCCACCTACTCACACTCAGACACTCTGTCTCTGTCTCCCTGTCTCTGTTCCTCTTTGTCTCTCTGTCTCTGTCTCTGTCTCTGTGTCTCTCTCTGTCTCTGTCTTTCTGTCTCTGTCTGTCTGTCTCTCTCTCTCATACACACAATCATACACACACACACACACACACAGACTCAAGCTAAATGAGTTTGCTGTTCTTGGATGAATAACACTGAATAGCTCCAATATAGGTGAGTTTCACACAGAACCAGCAGACACCGGGTCTGTTCTCCATTAGTTTTCTTTCTCGTTGGTGTAGTTTGTTTCTCTACTGTTCTAACTCTTGATTAGATATGTCCACTACTTTAAGCCAAAATAGAACCAATGAAAGAATGTCACAGTAACCAATTCTGAATCTTTATCACATTTAAGAAGACTCGATGTAGGTTTGGAATAAGAGAAAGATTTCTGGAAAAGCACTGGGCTGTTAGTGAAAATCAGAATATTTTATCCGGGATTATTATGAGTGCATATGGATTCCCTAGAATTTATCCTACACAAAATTGATAACCCAATCCAGTGAGTATCTCTTGATAAGAAGAGCAGATGTCTCTACTAAATATAAGACCTGTCAGGGTCACCAAAGGGTAAGTCTGTCATACATAATCTTTCATCATGTTCCAACTTAATCAAATCTACTGTAATACTAAATTTTAGGACTGAATCACTTTTATCAATACCATAATAATCTATTTTAAAACAAATTGAACAATATATTAATATAGAAGAAATAATCTAGGACTGCAAAACCAATTGCATGAAGTTATTTCAAAAACATAATTTCAACCAAGAACAAGGAAATGTGGAAAGCATTGCTAATGAATAAATATAATAGAACAAAAGATCAGCATATTGCAAAGAACTTTAATCTATTATTCCAAAGGAAAAATGCAGGAGAATTAATAGAATAAAGCTATTTTTAGATTAAAATTATTTTCCCCATCATTATGCCAGTTTTTGAGTATAAAGAATCAGAAAAAATGATAATATTTGTGGGAGAACACATATAAAAACAATTCAAGCAGATAAATGTGTTGGTGAGAATTTCTTTCTGAAAAAAATAACATTTAGAGTCAAATCTTTCTAATAGTTAACTATATTTTTATTACAGGTGGCTAAATTTACAGGCATGTAGGAAGAGTTAACATACACCATATGTGGGTTAGAAAAATTGAAAAGATCAAACTGAAGTCCCTTTCTGACATCCATCCACAACCAAGTATCCTGGCAAAATAAGCAAGACAATGTTTCAGAGCATTTGAAAAGTGAAGTGTAGATGAATGCTATTGAAAGAATTGGTTTAAAACTGCTCCTCTGGAGCGTGTGCATGCGGTGTGTGTGTGGGGGGGGTGTGGGTATGTGTGTCCTGGGGCTTGAACTGGGCTTGAACTTTGGGTCAGGGTGCTGTCTCTTAGCTTTAGTGCGCAAGGGTAGTGCTCTTCCACTTATGCCACCATTCCACTTTTGAACTTTAGGTGCTTAATTGGAAATAAGAGTCTCAGGAGGAGGGCATAGAAACAGAGGGAAACAGGGGAAAATATCCAACAGCAGCACTGGACATTGATGAAAACGAACCAAGCAATTCAATGGCAGCGATGGGAGGGAGGGAATGAGCAGGAAAGAGGGAACAGCTGACACTAAGCAAAAGGAAAGAAATGTACATATCACCCGTTGTGGAAGAAATAACTATTGTCAAAGCTCATAGAACTCATAAACTTTATAGACCGTAATAAAGACAATTTGCTCCATGAAGGTTAGAATGTGTTTGTGACTTTAACTAAGTATCACTATCCCACAATGCTGTGAAATTGTTAAATTTATGTAGTCATTTAATTACAATAAAAAGTTGCTATGTTTTTAAATCAGTCTCAGGGTCTTTCTTGCCCAGGCAAGACAATTTGTTTCTCTAAACCAGTCTGGTTTGTTCCTCTAAACCAGTCTTTCATGTTGGTATGACAAAGTAGATAGTATTCCAAATAATTTAATAAGGCATTGAACCTAGCAAAATCTTAAATTTTACAGGACTTGGATGATTTGTTGAGCTAAATAATTGGGAGAATCATTAATTGTTCTTTTACCTTCACAAGTGTTCTTGCTCGTTGCATTTATGATATCCGTTTGACTAAAAAGGAAGAAGAGTCATCTATTAAAGATGTACAGTTTTATTTATTGAAAAGCTTGTCAAATACATCATATTATGGCTGTTTTTATGAGAGCTCAGGGGAATGCTTTCTTTAAGGCATCAAGAGCAAGAAAATATATTGCTGGCTTTCTGGTACATTCTAATAAGGTTACAGACAATCATGTTGACTCTACTTTGACCTCACAGAAAATTTAATTCTAAAATGTTTGGCCTCTTATGTTTTACTTAACATTTCATTATGGGAAATTGTAAATACATAACAAATACAAAGAATGCTGTGTGCATGTGGATCTGTCATCAAACTGACAATATCTTTGACTTTGGTTATTGTTTCTTGTTAACCACTATTTTTTATTCATTTTATTTTCCATTTGCACATACTAGTTATTATATAAGGCACAGTTTTACTGTGAGTTTTCTATGCATGCATATTTTATGATACAGTCTAATCAAACTACCCCTTTCTATCATTCTCCGTTACCTTCCTCTAACTTTCCTTAAACAATTTCAACAAGTTGCATTGTTCTATTTTTATACATACAAGTAGTCTACTTTGACCCTACTCATCCTCACTCACTCACCTTTAAATTCCTATCTATGCCCATATTTTTCATTATGTTACCAGTTACCTTAGCCTGGTGCTGGTGGCTGTTGCCTCTAATCCTAATTTTTCAGAAAGCTGAAATTTGAGAATTCTGGTTTGAAGCAATCCCAGGCAGAAAAGTCTGGGAGACCTTTATCTTCAATTTACCAGCAAAAAGCCAGAAGTAGAGGTACTTCTCAAGTGGTAGAGTACCAGTCTTCAGTGAAAAGACAAGCAAATGGTGTGAGACCCTAAATTCAAGCTCCAGTATTGAAACACACACACACTACCTGTAAACACATGCAGAGATGCACACAATATACCAATAATCGTATATAGACATTTTTGCAAATTTTCCATTCTTTGTAATATTCAAGTAATAATTAACTATACACTTTTGATAAAACTACATAACTTATAGAGCTCCATCATTATACAGAAATTTGCATTACCCCTTAACAATCAATCCTGTGTCTCATGCTTACAAGTGAACAGGACTTTGTTAATATTGACTTTATTTTTAGATTATGAAAATGTCTTAGGTATCACTCATTGAGTTCTCTTCTACTTTTTTAACTGTTTCATATTACATGTATTTATTTAAGCTATTTAAAAATAGTTTTCAATAACATGAGCTAATAGAACAGGGGAGTTGGTTATTTTCAAATGTGTATATGTTGATTTATCACTAGATAAATCACTAGAAGAAAGACATGATTTCTTCAATAATTATAATAATTCTTCAACCGTAATGGATATGTAGGAGGAATATGAGACTCAATATATCAAGAAATTTGATAAGACTACATGAAGTCATGATTATATATATAGATAGGATTATATTTAAAGAACTTAATTTTATAAGCAGTTGAGCCAAACTTAATGACAGACCAAAACAAATTCCCCAAACTTAGATCTTTTATTTAACACACACATGCTAGAACTATTTGCTTTAGATTTGAATGTTTTAACCTTTGATCTCAAAAATCTATATTTGGTATTAACAGATATATCCATCTACCCAATGATTGTTGGTTATGATTAGCTAATGCTTAAACAATCCTAGGGTCATGAATTAGGTTCACTTTTGAAAATTTTAAATGCATTATTTAAAATTTATTAAAGCATGATGTCTTCAGAACATAAATAAAATTTCTAGGCTATGTTTGCCTTACTGTTTCATTTTTTTTTATCAGGCTTGAGTTGGAAAACAGAGACTTATACTTGCTAGGCACAGCCCCAGCTCTAAAACATCTTGAACTCTAGAACAGAACTTTGGAACTATGGAATTCCATATATTTGCCATGTGGACTAATAATTATAATCATCACTTAGTTACATTCATAATTAATAGTACAATGTCTTCTAATTGTCTAATATATCATAATATCTCAAGCCCTAGTAACAGCTTAGTCAGATATGTGCAGTGTTTTATATTCACAACTACAATGCTTCTCTGGACAAGTTGGAGGATCAGCATTCAGTCTCCGGAATCTAATATCAACAAGCTCAAGGATGCTAGTCAAGAGCATGAATCAATCATTGCTCCATAGCTATGCCAAACCTCCCTCTCCAGCTCATTCCTCTTCCAGGGTTTTCCATCTTGAGTTTATGGAGAAAATTTTTAGGCTAGATACATTTCATTCCTGGTGATATAAATATAGATAAGCTTCACAACACTATCTTTCTTTTGCCTTCAGTATTTAACACTATTGCTATGCACCTACTTATCATTGTTTAATATCCTTAAATCTTGTTTTGAAAAAATACATATCCTTTGTTTTAGGAAATTATCATGTTGTGAATCTGGGTGGGGGGATGGGAGGGGAGCTATGGCTGATGACTGTAATGTTGGCTGTTCAGAAAGCCAAGATCTGAGGATTATGCTCCAAAGCCAGCCTGGGCAGGGAAGTCTGCAAGACTTATTTCCAAGTAATCAGCCAAAAGCCAGAAAGGGAACTGTGGCTCAAGTGGTAGAGCACCAAATGTGAGCCAAAAAATGCTAAGGGACAGTGCCCAGACCCCAAGTTTAAATCCTGCCCCCAACCCCTAAAAAAGAAGGGAAAAGTAGTTATGTTCTGAATGATAAGTTTTTCCTTTTATTTACTGTTTAAACAAAAATACCTAATAATGTAATGTTCAAATATCCAACGTTAATATACTTTCTGGTCTCTATGATAACTACATAGTCTATTATAGAATATAAATGAAATATTACAGAAATATGTTCATTTAAATAAGCCAATATTTGAAGATGGCTGAAATATATATCAACATAAAGTAAAAGAAATAGAAGCTGAAAGAATAAATTACATTAAAATAGTAAGACATTTTCACCATTATTTTTAATGGAATAAAAACAAATAATAGAGCTGGGAAGTTGACTCAAGGGTAGAGTGCTTGCCTTGCATCTATGAGGCCCTGGATTCGATTCCTCAGTACCACATAAGCAGAAAAAGGTGGAAGTGGCGCTGTGGCTCAAGTGGTAAGGCCTAGCCTTGAGCTCAAAGCTGAGGGACACAGCCCAGGCTCGAAGCTCAGGCCCCACAACTGACAAAAAAAAAGTATCCCAGAGTTAAATAAAAATCAGTAATGATAGGAAAATGTCCAGTATATAGACTGGCTCTCTCCTCAGATCACACAAATATTAAGACAGAAGTATGATTGGTCAATTACCTGGGCATTGGTCATTTTCTAGATATTTCTGTAACAGAACCTTTTTTACTCTGTGCTAAGATGGTTAGCATGGGGGAGGTTGTTTCTGTTTCTTTTCTTTCTTTTTTATTATTTTTTTATTTTTGTTGGTTTTAGGGATTGAATTTGGCCTGGGTGCTGTCCCTTAGTTCTATTGCTTAAGACTAGCATTCTACCACTTGAGCTACAGCACCACTTCCAGTTTTCTGATGATTAATTATAGATAAGAGTCTCACAAATTTTCCTCCTTGGCTGGCTTTGAACCAAGATCCTCTGATCTCAGCCTCCTAGTAGCTAGAATTACATATGTTAGCCACAGCTCCTGGTTTGTGAGATGGTTATTTTGATGCTTCATTTGGTCTCAGAAGATACTCAATGCATCATGTGGGCCATCTGTCATAAAAAAAAGACATGATCTATCAGGAATAGTTTGTTCATCTTTCTTATGAGGAGTTACCACTCGATGCATGTTTTCCTTCATCAAACATCTTTGCATGATAGTTTTGAAAGTCTAGGACACCAGAATGTGTTATATAAGAGCCTCTCATGTTCTTGATCAAGTGCTGAAAAACTATATATGCCAATTCTCAGATTCTATCTCTGCCCTTATGACAGAAACTCCTAAAATTCTACTACCCACCCCTTTTAACTGTGACAGTTAAACTCCTCTGAGTGTCCTTCTATGGTTGCCTGGCTGCTTATGGTTGACGTGGACTGCTCCTTCTATTCCAAATTCCCCGTCTAGAGATGATAGCCCAGGAAACACCATTTTCATTCGGTGTCCCATGATGACAGTCTAAGCTATCAATATTGTTTAACTCCACCTAACCTTAATTTAAATTCATAACTAAGAAAAATAGAATAAAATATTCACTCCCTTTTCTTTATCCATAAAATTTTTCTGTAGTGCTCCTTTAATTTAGATTTCCAAAATCAGTGTTAAGATGTTGGTGCTTTTTGTTGGTGTGAGATGAATCTCACTAGTTGACCCTGAGGTCACTTTAACATCTACAATCCTCAAACCCTCTTCTACTATATCTGAAATTTTCCTAAGAGTTAGAAAAATTTCACCAGACATTTCCTGTTATACCACTTTTTAGCAGGAAATGAAATGAGCATTTTAAGAGGATTTTCCATGTTAATCATGTTGAAGGGATGATACAGATCAAGTTGTATACATAAACTGCTTTGTGGAATGGTGAAAATATTCAATACATAACCTAAAAATTAAGAAAATTGAAGGAGCCGGGTGCCGGTGGCTCACACCTGTAATCCAAGCTAATCAGGAAGCTGAGATCTGAGAACAATGGTTCAAAGCCAGCCCGGGAAGGAAAGTCCGTGAGACTCTTATCTCCAATAAACCACTAGAAAACCAGAAGTGGTACTGTGGCTCAAGTGGTAGAGTGCTTGCCTTGAGGTGAAGAGCTGAGAAACAGCACCCAGGCCCAGAGTTCAAGCCCCACGAGAGACAAAAAAATAAATAAATAAAAAAGTGAAGGAACAGATGGGTTGGAAGGGGTGGCATTGATCAAGATGCATATATTCAGAAACAAGCTTTGTTGAATTGCAACTCCTTTGTACAAGTACTTAAAGATAACCGAAATATTATTTTAGGAAGTCAGTGAAAAGGTTCTTGGTAAATATGTCACGGGAAACGGTAGTGTAAATGGTGTTTATATTTACAACAAAAGTAACTTCATTGTCTTTAGCTTACAGGTACAAATTATATATCACATTAATGCTAAAGTCCAAATTATTGTGAATCTGATCTATCTATGTGCATGGGTCCAAACTTCAATAGTTTTTACTTTTTTTTAACCCAACTACAAAGGGATTAGCTTAAATCACTAGTCATCCTTGAGTTTAAGGTGGTACTCATTGGGTTCAATTACTTAGTACTCTCAATAGAATTTTTTTTTTTGTCCATCGTGGGTCTTGATCTCTGGGCTTGGGTACTGTCCCTGCACTCTTCAGTTCAAGGTGAGTGCTCTACCACTTGGGACACAGCACCACTTCATGTTTTCTAGTGGTTTATTAGAGATAAGAGCCTCACCGACTTTCCTGCCTGGGTTGGCTTTGAACCGAGATCCTCAGATCTCAGCCTCCTGAGTAGCTAGGATTACAGGCGTCAGACACTGGCGCCCATCCTAATAGCATGTTTGACAAGGTACTTGAGACTCAAATGACCTTTGTTATGTCATCTAGTTGTGTTCCAGTGATAATCCCTGTGTCCCTAAAATTCCATTGGGTCACCCAGCAAACAAAGTGCTCTGGAAAGGTGTCAGATCTTAGCAAAGGGAATATGTGTCATTTCTTCATTTATCTTTTTCTTCAAGTGCCAAGTACTCCATAGTGTAAAGGGCAGATTTGCCTGAGCTTTGCCATCCATAACACATTGAAAAAAAACTCCCTTATATCTTCAAGGTATTTATATGTCTCTAAAATAACTTGAAATTTGAGAAAGTGTGGAATTATTCACCTAGTTTGGGTCAGGCTTTTCTTTCTTTGATGATGAGTATTTTCTTTTTTTTGGGGGGGTGTGTCCGGCCATGGGGCCTGAACTCTGGACCTGGGCGCTGTCCCTCAGCTCTTCAACTCAAGGCTAGCACTCTACCACTTGAACCACAGCGCCACTTTCGGCTTTTTTTTTCTGCTAATGTGGTGCTGAGGAATCAAACCCAGGGCCTCATTCATGCAAGGAAAGCCACCACTGAGCCACCTTCCCAGCCCATGATGAATATTTTCTTGTAGGCAATATGAGTGCCTTGCAGAACTCTAGCTTTCATGACCAACAGCAGCCCTTTCCAACTCAAGTTGCAGAATAAACTGTGTGTATCTGATCTTGCGTTAGGGAGATGGAACCATTCAGTCTCTCCCTTTACAAAGCCCATGGAATCTATAGTAAAAGGTCAATATGAAGCTGGAGCTGGGCCCCTGTGGCTCATGCCTGCAATCCTAGCTATTCAGGTGGTTGATATTTGAGGATCATAGTTCAAACCCAGCCCAGACAGGAAAGATCATGAGACTATTATCTCTAGTTAACTACCAGAAAAATGGAAGTGACACTGTGGCTCAAAGAGGTAGAATGCTAAATGACAATGACCAGACCCTGAGTTCAAGGCCCATGACTGACAGAGAAGAAGAAGAAGAAGAAGGAGGAGGAGGAGGAAGAGGTGGAGGAGGAGGAGGAGGAGAAGGAAGAAGAAGTCAATATAAAATGACACTTAGATTTGAAAGAGAATATCGTATGCCTTTCTGTATATAAGCTGGGAACACTTTTATCGCCACTGGATGGTCTTTACACAGGAGGCCTTAGGGAAAGAAAATGGCTCCTAGAATATATAAATAACTTTTCAGTCTCATAAATATTAATGACACAGGTCTATGCCATATCGACTGTACTTAACCCCCTGAATAGATGAATTCATGGTAAGGAAAAGAAAAAAGGAACATGGTAGAGCACTGTGGGTGTGAGTTCATTTTCACAAGGAAAGGTCATTGGTTGTGAGATTAGCTTCTTGCAAATGCAGGAAGTAGCAAATGAAAGAGAAAATATCCTATTTCTGAAAAGTTTCAAATACTCATTAAAATAAGTGCATCAAATAAACAAAATAGAAATATGTCATACTCATTAAAACAAGTGCATCAAATAAAATAGAAATATGTATGTTTCCATTAGAACAATTGTCAATAGAAGAAGAAGAATCAGAATTACCCTCAAACATAATTCATAATGTGACATGATCTCTACATTCATTACCTAGGCCAAAATTTAGCTTTCACAGAATACATACCAAAATTTCATTTTGCGAAAGGGTGTGGGGAAATACTTACTCCAGGAGATTTTTATACACATAGCATTATCATTATTTCAGTCTCTTTTTATATGCTACTTTGTGTAGTGGTAGTTCACAATACTTCTATGAACTTATACATAAGAGAAGACAAACTATCAGATTAGAGAGACCACATTCCTTTGGATAGACAAGATGAGAAACACCACTCAAAAAGATGGTTTTAAAATAAAGATGATGATAAACACCTTTGTAATGTAATGCTGTTCTAGTTCCTGTCAACAGCAGTAGCTGAAATCAACAGGAAAGAAACTAAGTAAACAATTTTGATGACTATTTTTATATACTATTAGTGACTACTTTGCTATTTTAATGAAAACAGCTTCTCTCCCCCCATAGAATGTGAATTCTTGCTATTTCCTAAAATTATATTTATTCTCTTCACTCAATAGACTGTGTTATGGACTAAAAAATAGCATCAATACATTTATGTCAGCAAAAGGCCTAATTTGGGTTTTCATTTAACCTTCTATTCAAACTAATTACACATCACAATTTGACTGGGGTTATCTATCTTTCCTTAATGAATCTTTCATAATACATAAAGTAAATACTAATTCATGTGTTATCTGATTTAATGTGAACTGAAATAAGTAAGAAAGGGGAAATAAAATTGGGTAAATCCTTACTCACACATTATTTGCATGCACATTTAGAAACACAACTGTTTATATATAATATGCTAAATGTCTATATACAAATATAAATGCAAGAGTGGATACAATTATACGGCTATCAACCCGTAAAACATTCAGTGCACATTATATTTTGTGGAATACATTTTGCCTGGATGAGTTGAGACAGATTGTATAATAAAATGAACATGGCAAAAGTGGATTTTAAGTCAGGAAACAGAAGAGTAAAGCAATTTCCTGAGTTATTTAAATGCTTTCAAAGAGAAATGTCATTACATACTTGAGTTACACTGGCATATAATTACATGAACATCACAAAGAACAATGTCTTACTAAAGAAAAACAGAAGTTATTATGGATTAAACTGTTTCTCATCATAAATCTGCATTTTAAGCTCAGGTAAATATATACAAATGGATTTGCATGTTACTAAGACTAATTTTAGTCATTAAGTCAATTGTGACTTGAAAACCATTTGCTTATAATTGCATCAAGAGAGTCTTCCTCAGTCTTAATAATATTGTTTCTCAAATATGAATTACCTTAGACTTAAACCTAATACTTTAATGATCATATTTTTAAATTATGTGTGCTTTTACTAAAATTGGGTATTTGATGGGTATATAAGAATTTTGTGCTACAATTAGGAATGAGTTAAGATGTAAGACATTAGCCAGGTGATGATATCTCATGCCTGTAATTCTAACTACTCTAGAGACTGAGATCTGAGGATTGAGGTTTGAAGCTAGCCCTGACAGGAAAAGTCAGTGGGACTCTTATCTCCAATTAACCACCAAAAAAGCCAAAAGTGGAACTGTGACTCCTTTTAAGCATAAAAAAATCAGAGACAGTGTTGAGGTCCTGAGTTCAAGCCCCAGGACTGACACAACACACACACACGCGCACGCGCGCGCGCACGCGCACACACACACACACACAGATAAAAGATATAGCAAGAACATGCCATTCCTGTCCTAATGACCGATGAAGATCCAGAAATTCTATGAAACAATAGCTTATTTGAGTCCACAGAATGGTGAAGTCAAACAGTAATACTCACACGACAATATGTTGGAAATGATCTGTACAATATGGTGAGGGTGGAGAGAAGAATAGTTGGAGAAAAATGAGGGAGGGGATAACAAACTCGACAAGAAATGTACTTATTACCTTACTTATGTAACTGAAACCCCTCTGTACATCACCTTGATAATTTTGAAAAATGATACAGTAAAAAATTAGAAAATGAGTCAGGCAGTGGGGACTCGTTTGTATAATCCTAGGAAATCAGTAAACTGAAATATGAGCACTGTGGTTAGAAGCCAGTAAAGGGAGGGAAGTCCACGAAACTCTTATCACCAAAAAGCTGAAATTGGAGCTGTGATTCAAGTGACAGAGCTGCAGCCTTGAGAGAAAAAAAAAGCTAAGGAACAGTGACCAGGTTCTGATTTCAACCCTCAAAATCAACACAAAACAAAATAATAATAATGAAATTAAGTGACTTCTTAATGGCAAAAAGAATGTCTGAATACTGTCAGAATATGAGAATTGTTTCACCTATTAGAATAGTACATGCATAAAAATGATAAGAGGAAAATTAAAGCTACCAGCACAACTATGTTTATCGCAGCATTATTTACCATGGCTAAGATATGGAACCAACCCAGATGCCCCTCAGTAGATGAATGGATCAAGAAAATGTGGTATATATACACAATGGAATTCTATGCC